>NC_056729.1:168705197-168905197 GCF_019279795.1 Protopterus annectens
GAAGTACGTTAGCCAAAGGTATCATTAGAGTGAAAGGAAACATGCTTGGTGTGTCCTAGAACATGGTAGGGAGTACATTAACCATTATGTCAACCAGATGGACAACTGCCAAGCAATGTGTTATGTCATCATAGTCATCTGGGATGTGTGTGCCAGCAACTCTTGCTTTTAGCACAACATCCATATATGTATGTTACTTGTGTAGCTGTGTGGTTGTCTGTCATATCACTAGCAAATCTCTGTGGACTGCAGTCTGATATTACTGGGCCACATTTAAATTACATACTTCAACTTCCTCTGAGAAGTCATGCTAATGCATAACCTGCCATTCTATGCACTTTCTAGTGTTGTAATAGGAATAGTTAAAATGTATTCCTATCTGCATGTCTTTCACTTCCATCTGTACTGCTTTGGGTGGATAAATAGGTGATGAGACAGTCATATGTATCACAATTTATAATGTTGATGTACACATACATGTATTTTAAATGCTAGACACAGCTGTATTTGAACTCAGGACTATGTGGACCAAAACTTAATTTTTTCAAAGCATTTAACAGATTGAGCTATAGAGTCACTGTTGTAGCAGGTGTATTTTTACATGTTGTAGATATAATTGCACACTTTACCTGCTGTTACATACCTCGCTTACATGTATTATTATGTGTATGGCTTTATAGTGATGTATTCTCGGTCCCAGTTAAACTCCTATTTTTCTAATAATCTATTTCATTTGTATGATGTGGAGTGATGCACAGCATCTCATAAACATGCGGAATAATGAGAAAATAACTTACTATGTTTTGCTTAAAACACCTATGCTAATTAACTGGCTGTGTGGCTTGGTGAGTTGATGCACTGCTCCTCAAGTGAAATGGTTGTGGGCCCGAAACAGAGTGCAGATGTACTTTTTGGACATGATTATTATGCTTTTATACATATAGTAATTCACAGCCATTTAGCATCACACACAAATTCTTTAAAGAAAAGAAAATTGGGAAGATAGTACAGTGGTGGCGTGGGGTGCAAGCAGGGGGGAAATATAGTGAAAGGCAGGTAGGTATGTGCTGGAAGGGTGTAGAAAAGAACTATAGCTATCCATTTCTTCAACAACAACTGTGCACTTGAAAAGATTTTTAGCTGAATTTGGACTGTCAACCCCAGGGAGAGTACATTTTCAAGCCAATTGGACCAAATTAAACGTGTCCAGTGGTTACATGTGTGAAATGGAGAGCTATGTATGGGATGATATTTTTTTGGGACAGGTGCCCTTTTTTAAGGTGAAAGTGAAATGCTGGGGAAGGGACATATGTATGTGTGGCAAAGGTAAGTTGGAAAGGTGAGGAAGCATTTACAGACAAGACAGACAAGACAGCAGACAGGGATGGTGTGGGGCACAAGAGGGGTATGTAAAGTTTGGTTGGGGATGGTGTTGTGGGATCCAGGTCCCATGGACATCAGGCATGGTAGCAGTGCAACTCAAGTCCTTACCCATGGGACTGTCAGCACTGCACCTTCACTGCTCCTGTGCAGTGGCCAATGAATGGACATGCTCTTCATCAGGCATAGGTGTGCACCAACAGTTTGGCACACAAGCCTATGCAACATGCCTGGCAGTTGCTTTTGTGTGACAAAAGCATCCCCCCAACTCCACTCCCAGAGGTAGGCACACCCCCCAGTCGGTGGGGCAGAACCACCAAATGGAGCAGGTAGTGCAGGGACAGCAGAGGGGGTGCCACCAGGCTGTAGCCCAGATGTGCTGGGCCCCAGTGCCGGGAGAGTCAAGGTAGGTGGATCACTTGGTACTGGCCTACCTTGTCGCACTGTAGTAAATAAAATATAAATATAAAGGAAAAATAAACATAACCCAAACAAAAATAATTAATAACATAAGAGACAACAATAATGAGTAATGGAAACAAAATGAAAATAATATAATGAGGAACACAGCAACAAATAATGTAACAAAAGTTTTTTAACAGCAAACCAATATTAAATTATACATAAGGTCAACATAAGAAGTAATAATAATATGATAATATCAAATGATAATAATAAATATATATTGATTAAATAAATAAAAGAAGAGAAGGGTGGGTTGAGAGAAAAAAAGAACATTAGTAATTTCACATATAATAGAATTAAACAGACTATAACTACATACTTTTAGATATGTTAGATTTTACTTGTGAGACCACTGACTGCTATGCCATTTATTATTTGAAATACTACCCTGTTCCTTACACACAAACTATTGTACAGATCATAATGCATCCAGCAATCATTCAGTGTTACTTATATTGCATATATGATGTTCCACAGACATACCTCTCTACCTCTTAGCACGGGACATTATGGCCCAAGCCATACATAATGGTGGCATATCTCTCAACCTCTTAGAGCAACGAATCTGGACAAAGACATTAATAAAAGTGGGACAAAGGCCCAAAAATAGGGACAATTTTTAAATATTGTTCTAACAAACTTAACAATTTGATAGAATAACAGGTTTTGCATTAGCATTCATTTTCTGAAGGGTATGAAGTCTGAAACTCAAATGCCTCTCATTATTTTCTAACTTCAGTCTTTAATGATTTGCCACTAATTTGCCAGAAAACCACAGTTTTATGAAAAATTGACCAATAATGTGAGGCATAAATCTAGACATTCTGCAAAAAAATCCGTACAGTTGAGAGGTATGAATGTTGGTGCAAAGGCACAATGACAGGGAACATTCTTACATAGTGCGCTCATACAACAGTAGCAAGGTGTTCTGATAACAGATTTGCCATTAAATTGCATTTGAGTGATGTCATATATATCTACAAATCAGAGGACTAACATTTTTTTCTGAGATTGATTTCCCAGCAATGTGGCAGAGGCTAGCCAGTAAAACAAGATAATATACCAAACAGACCAGACATATGGGGCAATATTCAGTACATTCTGTATAAATCATGGCAGTTGACAGGTATGTCATGTACACTGATTATACTTGACAGCTGGACAGTCTTGGCACAGGTCTTTGGTTGTGCACTTTACATACAAGCATGGTTATGTTTTATTTATGACAAACCAAGGCAGCAGTGAATACTCACAATTTTTCAGTTGGCTGGTGTAGGATTAGAACTCACAAGTAGTGACTACAGTAATACTGAACATTTTATTTGAAACAAATTAACAGAGCACCATCTCCTTTTACACTTTATTGATTCATGTTTTTTCAAATCTTGCATTTACACACATGGATAGCTGTGTAGGAATTCAGTTAACTTACACGTTTACCCTATTCATTTATTAAGTGCAATCTACAGCATATTTCAGACAATGGGCAGACCACAACATTGACTCTTAATCTGGGTAAATCACAACATTAACTAATGGTTGGAAGCTATGCTACACAGTACTGCATGCTTACTTGCTTTAAATTGTTTTACCAGTTCAGATATGCACTGACATATTAATAAAAGTCTATGGTGTCCCAGGTATTTCATACATGACTGTTAAGGGTGCAGTATCTGTATTTACTTTATTTTATTATTAAGTAATGCATTAAGTTGTTAGTTTATTGATTTTCTTACATACCACATGCTTGCCTCGTCTTTGCCAAATGCCTTGCATGGGAATGCACATTGAAAGTCCTCTCTGCAGCTGTGGTAAGAGAAGGAAACCATTATGCACACCAGTTTTGTACAGATTCAGCTTGTATATTTATAAATTACTAGAAAAAAATTCTTACATATCTCTGGGGTGTGCTCATCCCATGCTTCTTGGATCCAGGTATTTAAGGTTCCCCTCTTGCTTTGATACAGGTCGCCATAATGGTGATGATACTGCTCACCAGTCTGAGGGATACCAGTTGCACTGGTCAGATCCCTGGACAAAATATCTCAGGCTTCAGACTTACACTCTGAGCACTGATAGTCGCCCTGTAGCAGCCGGGTCCATAGCATTCTACCAGGAGTCCAGTTAAATCCCCTGGACTCCTGCACACCCCTCCATTGTGCCCTAAAGCTCCTTCCCCCATGACAGCAGCCATGCCCACAGTCAAGATCAGTCTCCAAGGAATAATGTGAAATTCCCACCTATTGGCCTCTACATAGGCTCCATTCCCACCCTTGCATGCCATACTGTAACTTTCAAAAACATGCCGCTTCACTTAGCATTGCACAAACTGGCACAACCCATGTTTAAGTAAAGCTTGGCAATGGGCAAACATGAAAAGACCATTTACCATGTTTAAGTGATGCTTAGCATCATGCACCTTTTCTAAATGTAACAATTATTTAATTTAAAGTCAACTGATAGTTCAGTTACCTGACATGGTTTCACATCACTATATGCACAGCGTACCACTGCCCCAGACTTGACCCCAGACCCACTACACTGCAGGGCATGAGTCAACCTATCTAGCCACTGGAATAGTGAAAGAAACTTGTATATCTTCAGATGGATCTACTTCAGTAGATCGAACATATTGCAAGTTCTAACCACACATGGCCGAGACCATATGTTCGAACTTGTAATAGTTCGAACACTGAAGTAAAAAAAGAAAAAACAAAATTAAATGTCTGTAGCAGGGAGAACTCTGAGATTGCACTACATTGTGGAAAAGGGAAATCTTCTCATTCCACACTGTACGAAGATTTCCATTCAGTCCGATTGAACATTTACAAATTTGAACATATGGTCTCGGCCATATGAGGTTCGAACTTGTTATATGTTCGATCTACTGAAGGGGACCCCTTCAGATATACTGTGAAGGTGCCTGTAAGTGTAATGCAGCTTTGCTGCACAGGTTTGCACTCTGCTAAGCACTGCAGAACTAAAACAATTAAAAGCATCCAGTTTCTATTTTAGCTATCTAGTGGATGTCTGATCTATGGGTGTTCAAAGCTAAGCATAGCTAAATAATGTGTCCACACCATGCAAACAAGCACATAAACATAAAAAATTAAAAATAAATCCAATTTACTGCAATAAACTATCTTGTAGACCTTTCAGTCGAGATTAATGGGCCGAATGGTATGTGGCTGTTCCACCAGCCTTACACGGATTCAATATCTGTATTGCTGTGACCTCTCTGAGGCACGCACCATAATTAATATGTATGGTGCGCTGCTGAGGGAGAATTGTTTCCGTGTACATGGATACATTCTGTGTAGGCTCTAAACAGAGCCTACATGGACTTTACTGAATCCTGGGGAATACATTACCTGATCTTGAGGTGCTCTAGCATTTAGTAAGCATCCATGTCTGCTTAATTACTGAAACTTGATATAAATATAAAGAGAGCACTTTTTCTACACCAGGGTTTTGCACTTTTCAAACTTTCAGACCAAGTAGCAACTGCTGTACAGTCTCCAAAGTCATCATGGAGCATACTACCTCCAGGCAAATCCTAAGAGACTGACAACCTAAATTAATTGAATTACGTATCATTCTATTTTGAATTAAGTATTAACTAACAGCTTATTATGGAACACATTTGTTGACCCCAATGAGCATGTAAGAATTTTCAGTGTTCTAAATGATCTCCCTGTTGGCTAAATATCCTTATCAGGAGTGGCTTTAACTACACTTATTACTGGGACACCTATACCTCCAATGTCAGATATGCCCTCAAACTCTTCGTAAACAAAAATTCCCTTGAGCAGTTGGTAGTTAAGCCTACTCAAGAGCATATCATTCTTTACTTGATTTTAACAAACATGGCTGCCTCTTGCAATATTCCTCCAGTGTCTTCTTCCCCAGTGAAGTCTAATGGTAAACTTGTGACCTTCTGCTTTAAACTCCTAAAAGCTCCTACAGTAAATCCCACTGAATGTAAAGACTACAAGCATGCTAAGCTCTACCTGCTGTGATGAATTCACCTCCCCTGACCTTAATACAACAGGAAGCTTCATTAAGGGATTCTACACATGTTTAGAAAAATACATAGAGATATCCATCTATACGAGTTTCAACTACCATGGGAAATTCAAAAACAAACCCGCTGGTGGCTCACCTCCATAAATATACTATACAACAAAAGAAAGAAACTCATTGCATTATTTAACAACTCCAAAACCTCCTCTTCTCAAAGATAACATAAAAAGCATTACAAAAACTTGAAGAACACTATCAGATCCACTAAAGGAGTCCATAGACTTAGGCTGGTCTCTGGATTTAATGATACATAAATCTTTCTTCTGCTATGCTAGAAACTAAAAAAAAACAATGCCCTACCTTATTCTGAACTTATTCATACTGACCTCTTTCTGTAACTCAATAGACTTTGCTAATATCCTAAGTAACACATTTGGGCAGCTTCATCCTGGAGGTCTCTCTTCAAAGCCCAGATATATCTGAATCCCTTACTCTCCAAATTATCTCTAAAGATTATTTACTGAAAATTCTAGTAAACATCAAACATTTTTCCTTCGTGAGATATGATAATATATCTGGTTGCTTAATAAATAATGTTAAACATGTCCTTGCCAACACATTCCTTAAATTGTATGACCTGAATTTAGCTTATGGTTTTGTTTCTGATGACTGGCAATGTCCCTACTTAGGGGTAGCCTTACAACCATATCTCTCAGCTATTCAGATTCTCATGGAATGCCCAGATTTTTGCCTCATATTGTTGGTATGTCCGTTATACAATTTGTGGTCTTCTGGCAAATCACTGAGTATTAAATTCACTAAATAATGAAATGATGACATACATTTGAGTTCTAGACTTCATATCCTTTAGAAAATATATGATAATGCAAATCCTGTTATTATAGGATCTAGCAAACTTTTAAGTTTATAAGAACAATATTTAAAATCTTTCTCTAGTTTTGACCCTCTCTTCTCATATTAAGGCTTTGTTCAGATTTCTTGTTCTAAGAGATTGAAAGGAATACTTACAAATGACCCAGGTAATTTCAGACCTAGCAATATTATAAGCCTCATCTTCAAAGTCATGAAACACTTTATGATTGACTTAATAAGCTGTGATATCAAGAATCTTATTAGACTTGACCCCAGTAGTTTGGATTCATGAAATGTAGAGCCTGTCTATTTAACCTGTTAAACTTCTTTGTAAAGGTTTGGAAGCTGTAGATTATGGCCATGCAGTGCACATGGTGTATCTTGACCTGACCAAGGCCTTCGTCTCTATTCCCCATGATGGCATTATACAAAAGCTGAATGCTTTAATAATCAACCCTTATGTAATAAGATGGATTGCAAACGGGCTGAAAGACAGACCTGCACAATGCAAGCTACAGGTGCCTTATCAAAAAGTATGAAAGTGACCAGAAGTGTCCATCAGGGGTCAGTCTGTGACCTTTCCTTTTTGATATTTACTTCTCAGATCTCAAAGTGGAGAACCAAGACCTCTGACTAACAAAGTTTTCAGATGACTCAAATGGGAGTCTTGACAAGTCAGCCTATGACACCCAAACCTTCCAAATGAACTCTCTCTAGTGCACACTTGGTATATATGGATGGATTCAGACTAAACACTAAAAGGTTTAGTATAATCACTTTTAGTAGACAGCCCCCTCCCTTCATCATACTGTGTAGAAAACACACCACTACAAAAAGATAATATAGTCAGGGATCTAAGTAATGGAGTTAATAGTTCCCTCTCTTTTGAGTGTCACATGACAATGGTTTTCAGGATATCATTTAATTTAGTCCAGCTAATTGACAAAGGAATATAATCAAGGCTAAAGTGATAATTACTAACTTATACTCAGCATTGAACAGGCTGATTATTGAATACAATACTCCCTTTGGGGATGCAGCTCACTAAGCATATTTAAGAATTGCAATCACCCAAAGGGGTCCTAATAAAAAATGTTACAGGTCTAAAGTTCCTGAACTACCAAGAAGGCTGGAAGGTTTTTCACATTATTCATTGTTTTACAGACTTTCAAGGGGGGATCTTGTTTACTGTGTCATTACAGACCCGCTTGTCCTGGGCCTCCTGTATCTCCGTAAGGCCAACACTTCCCCAGTGCTAAAACCAGAAACCTAAATATTCAATACAATACATTAGAGGAACAGGTGTATAACCCATCACCTCCCAAACCTCTGAAATAAATTTCCCTACATGTAATGTAGTGTGACTCACTATCTACCTTTAAACATAACCTAGATGATTGAATAAGTATCCACAAATTTATTCTTGAATTGACAGATATGGTGTTCCTACAGAAATGAGGCTAGGCCTGAGAAGCAGCACTGCTATGGAATAAATGAACATAATGTTCAGTGGTCTCAGAAAATGCATGAATCTATAAATCATTTATCTATCAACCATTATGCTATTAATTAGATTTTTATCATGGGTCACTCCACCTATAGCAAATTTCAATACCATATTTGCTAACTAACTTCTTTCTGTAAGTCTCCATAAGTCTACGTCCAGGAAATGTGGCTGATGTACTACTAATGGACAGAGACAGCTCCTAAATGCTTTTTCCCATGCATGATCCCAGTTATTCTCATTAGGGGTAATATATAATTATTGACCATGAGATGAGTAACACTAGTCTCTAACCTAATGGGATAGTTAATTCACACACAAAAAGGGAAATTGGTTAGGCTTAAAATGCTCCACAAGGGCAGCTAGCCTAGTACTTATCTATGAACTTATGTAAGCCTCTTCATGCAATGGAAAGATTTCTGTCTCTGTCACTAGTCATATATTCCCCAAACTGTAAAGGTTTACACCTCTGTTTCATAACTTTTCAATAATTAACAATTTTCCATCTCTACATCCCCTTTTTAAACATATTTTTCATTTTATCTATCTGAGTTTTAAGATTATAGACAGTATTACAATGGATCAAGCATCCCTCCTTCTTCAGTTTTTTACAGACTTTCTGAACATCTGCTCAAATGCTTCCATCTTTTAATAATGGTGGATCTAATTTCCAGTATTCCTTGGTGTGGTATGGTCTAATGTCTTCATCTTTATCTTTATCTTTTTTTACTTCGCACGTTTTTTTCTTATTGTTTTTTCTATATTATGAAAGTTGCCTTTGCCTGGATTTCTTTTTAAAAATCTTTAGTGCTGTTTTTGTAGTGATTATTTTTGCTTTCTCCTTGGCATAAATATTGCAAAATATCAAATCTCATTTTTTCCCATGTCCATATTTCTTCTCCAGATGTCTCCATTCCATCTCTTTCTCCTTAATTGGGGACTCATTGTTCCATCATGCTGTGACATTACCGCTGTTTGACTTCCTACACTAAATCCTTCACTTTTCAGATATTCCATGTCAGTGTCTATCTATTTAATTTCTACCTTACTAATCCTCTGTTCTATGTTCCCCCTTTGTTTTCTTATTTTTTTGTACTGTGAAATTTTCCATATCTGGGTGTCTTTGCTTGATTTCTCTTCAAACATCTTTATAGCCGCTTTTTGTATTAATTAGTTTGACTTTCTCCTTTGTATAAATATTGCACCATATCAGATCTCTTTTTCTTTCCCATATCCATGTTTCTTTTCTTTATACCTTTCAAAAATCTCTGGGTTTTGTTCTTTATATTTTCACACTTCCTCTGTCACCTCTTTTTCCAGGTGGCCCAAAGTTTCTTTGTCTATGTAATGCTTTTCACAGATCTGTTGTGTTAACAAGCGGACATTTGCATTTGAAGATTTTGACAATTTTTATTATGCAGATATTTTTCTTTCCTCCAGTTTCTTTCTTAGTATTTCTGCATATTTTCTTTGTGGAAACTCTGGGCTGCTTGCATCATGATAACAATACATAATTTCTTCCTTATCCACAATAGTCCATTCTGTCATCTTTACGGCTTTTTTTTTTTTTGGCCTGCCAATTTTTGTGTTTTTGTGGACTAGTATTTCCTTCTACAACAGAGGGGCATCCTCCCCCTGAGCCTGTTCTAACCCCATTGTAGGAATGTTTCCTTGCCTTGGGGATTCTTTCTAGTCCTGGCACAGTGCACATACTATGACTGGTCACTTTTTTATCCTGGATCTAGTGCACCTAGCTATCTTTTCTTTTTTTTTATTTTCTAACCTACTTCTCCAAACAATATATGCTATATAAGATACATTTTATATATCAGTGTTGTCTTGGTGAGATTTTGTGAAAACAGGGTCCATCATGTGAAGATACTTACCAAACCTTGAGGATGAATTCAGTTCCAGCAATACTATTCTCTCTTTCTTGCTAATTTCATTATTTTTCTCCATTCAGACATTTAGCTGGGAGAGTTTATTTATGATGCCTTAGTTTGGGAAGGTGACAAGCATCTTTGTAAGGTTCCTATAGACAGTGTGCATGGATTTGTCCTTCTCCATTGCCCACTGATGTTTTCTAAGAAGTCAACCAGGTTAAATAGGCAGGACCTGCCCTTGATGAATCCAAAATGGGTTGGGTCAAGAGCCTGTATGTCACCTATATTTCTGTTTATTAGCTCCATGATAATCTTTTCCATAACACTGCAGATGAGGCTGGTCAGACTTATGGGTCTGTAATTATCTGGGTCTGTTGTAGCCCAATCTTTGTGCAAGGAAAAAACTGCTGCTATCCTCCATTCATTTATTAGCCTGTCTTAAGGCTAATGTTAAATAGCCTGTCCAGGGGGTTTGACAGTTCATGTTTCATTCTAGCCAGTGGGCAGTCTACTGTGTTATCTAGCTCCAGAGATGCAGTGTTCTTGTCCTTAGCTAGTGCCTTGAGAACTAGTTCTTGAGAGATTTGATGAGGGGGATAAATGTGGGTATTTTATCTGAGATATTGGAGGGGGAGAGAAGGGGTTAAATTGGAGCTGAATTTGTCTGCTAATAGACTGGCGATATCCCCTGGGTTTGAGTATATGATAACATGTATCATTAGCCATGCATGGTGGTGAGCATAGTTTCTGAGATTTCTAACACAGTTAAACAAAGCTTTGTGGCTATCTTTTACCTGGGAGGCTATTTTTACCTTATATCTATGTTTGGTTGATTTAATTAGGATTTAAAGTTCCTTGTTTAATTTAGTAATAGCCATTTGTTAACCACATAAGCCCATTGGACACACAGTCCCTTTTAAGAAGTGACCTGGAGTAAATGCCTGTTAAAGTGACTTACCCAAGGTCACACAAGGAGGGCTGAGAGAATCAGACCCTGTACTATATGAACTATAGCTCAGAGTCTTAACCCGCTGCACCAACTGCCAGACTCTCTGCAAGAGTTGGATTTATTTTTCTGTGCAGTGAGTTTTTTTTCTTTTTGTTATAGAGCCTGTTTATATTAGGTTCTTATCACAGGGGTTTAATTTTGAATTTTGCAAAGTATTTATTTTTGTGTAGAACATATGCATCTATTCAACTATTTACGTGTGCACAAAACTTGATAGTAAATGATTCTGCATAAGCAGTGGGATTGTCGATGGGGAAAGTTGGCTTTTAAATTTAGTCAGTTTCTTAACTTATTTTTAGTAGATTACCCTTTGAATAGTCTCTGAATACTGAGGTATTGGAGGATGCTTCTGGCTTCAGTCTTAAGGTGAATGTGACTGATTGTGGTCCAATTTGATCAGGGAGGAGGTTATAGTAGCAGGGGACAGAGCTGTCCATTATTAGTAAGGACTAAGTCTAGGATTTGATCTTCCCTGATTGGAGTATGGACAAACTAGTCCAGAGAGTTTGCATTAAAGAAGTCAAGAAATCTCTGGACAGAGGATGGCCTAATGGTTAAAGGTTTGCCTTACAAACACAAGGTGCAGGGTTTGAGTCTCACAAGGGATAATTGGCTAGGCTTGCAATGGCAGTTAGCCTAGTACTAACCTATGAACACATACACGTTTGAGGAAGTATAGGTTGATAGTGGGATAGTTAAGCGCTCCTGGGAGAATGGTGTTTGACTTAATACATAAGAACACTATACTGGTTATGCAGGTGGTATGGGACACGGGTGGGGGCATAGAGGAGGTAATAAAGGGTTTGGTTTATTGTGAGCTGGACATGGAGGAGTTCCAAATCATCATTGGCAACTGTCAAACTTTTTGTATATTGTATGCAAATCTTTTAAAAAAATGTTGTAATATTTTTGAACTATTGTTATGGAGCTTATCTCCCTGGGTCTCCGCTGGAAACTGGCTACTTGCCCAGCCGGACTCTACCCGGTTAACAAATGTAAAATAAAATAAATAACTAAATAAATAAATAAATTATTTTGTCTAACAAGTCTGACGGTGAGATTTTTTTTTAAGAAGAAAAAAATGATCAAGCACAGGAATCTGTCTAGTTCATCCTCACCACTAAGAGTGTTGAGGGAAAAAAAAACAAAAAAAAGCAGAGAAACTAGTGGTCTTAAAACTTTGTGGGTGAGCTCAGTCACAATAACTTCCAAAAATCATGAAACCCAGGTAGCGTTCCAAAGCAACAAGCCTTTATTCATCACGAAAAGTGATCCTCAGTAACAAAAAAAATCTGAAATATTTTAACAATGTTAAACAAATCAGCTTTTATATTCTAAGTAGGCATGGAAAATATACGTGTTGTTTAATTTTAAACTAGCCTATTCATGGCAAACAATAAAAACAGGGCCTCAAAAGTGTATTTTAGAACAGCAAGTACCCACCTCCCTCACTACTACTGATTAGATCAAATTAAATCTTAGTTAAGGAAAACACTATTTTAATTAAATTTAAAATTTTTTTAAAACACATTTTTAAGAATACACACACATAAGTAGATTACCACTCCTACTAGATCACACTCAGTGACTCACAGTCCCATACACCCCCCCCCCATGTGCATAGGCACACAACCACACACACACACACACACACACACACACACACACACACACACACACTTACTCTACCTATCCCTTCATTAACCTCCCCCATTGCAACTACCCAGGCAGATACACACACAGGTAGATCACCCCTTCCCACCACATCACACTCATGGACTCATGGACTCACTCTCCCATTAACCTGCACATACACACTTGCACTGACAGGCACACAGACACACGTGCACACATGCACACACACACACACACACACACACACACACACACACACACACACACACACACATACATATGCATTCACCCGAGGCAACTCATCCATCCGTATACACTCAAACATGCAGCCACACGTACACACATGCATACATTCCCCACTACTACCTGTCTACTAAACTCATCAGCATTTACCTCTAATGCAATCTCACCCATTGAAAGTAATGTGCAAATGTAAATTTTTGGGCAAGTTAATTAACTAAGCTGGCGATGCTAACTAATTCAGCTGAGTGACTCGGCTGCCTATGTACCTTATTGCTACCATTTCTTGGGAAGAGCACATGGCTAATTAGCATAGATCATTATGCCAGAATACCTCATTAGCATATATAATGACTGAGGAGACAGCCCACAGCAGTGATCCTATTGCTCACCTGTGATCACTGCAGTGGGTCTGTTTCTGAATTGGAAAGTGCCCAGCCAGTGGTAGCAGCTCAATTTATGGTATATCTCTGGTGGCAATATTTCTGAATCCCACCAACAGTCTCTTAGAAATTTCTAATATATAGAACCAAAAATCTACAACTTTCCTGAATTGAATGACATACTAAGCACAGTAATATGATTTTTTTGAAAGAAATAGAATATTATCATCATTATGGTTATACTATAAACAGTTAATTTATGGGCCAGATGCAGTTCACAGATATTAAAGCAT
This sequence comes from Protopterus annectens, assembly GCF_019279795.1. NCBI lineage: Eukaryota > Metazoa > Chordata > Ceratodontiformes > Protopteridae > Protopterus > Protopterus annectens. Next base: position 168,718,886 of record NC_056729.1, read on the forward strand.
TAATGCTGTGTTTCCTATTTATGTAGATAAGTGACTTTTTCTCATGTTACACACATACATACACACACATGCATTCACCCTAGGCAACTCATCCATCTGTATAAACTCACACATGCAGCCACACATGTACACACATGCATATATTCCCCACTACTACCTGTCTCCTAAACTCATCAGCATTTACCTCTAATGCAATCTCACCCATTGAAAGTAATGTGCAAATGTGAATTTTTGGACAAGTTAATTAATTAAGCTGGAGATGCTAACTAATTCAGCTGAGTGACTCGGCTGCCTATGTACCTTATTGCTATCATTTCTTGGGAAGAGCACATGGCTAATTAGCATAGATCATTATGTCAGAATACCTCATTAGCATATATAATGACTGAGGAGACAGCCCATAGCAGTGATCCTATTGCTCACCTGTGATCACTGCAGTGGGTCTGTTTCTGAATTGGAAAGTGCCCAGCCAGTGGTAGCAGCTCAATTTATGGTATATCTCTGGTGGCAATATTTCTGAATCCCACCAACAGTCTCTTAGAAATTTCTAATATATAGAACCTTAAATCTACAACGTTCCTGAATTGAATGACATACTAAGCATAGTAATATGATTTTTTTGAAAGAAATAGAATATTATCATCATTATGGTTATACTATAAACAGTCAGTCTATGGGCCAGATGCAGTTCACAGATATTCAGGCATTAATACTGTGTTTCCTTTTTATGTAGATAAGTGACTTTTTCTCATGTTACTTGAATATCTTATTTTAAAGTAAGATACTTTTGGCTTCCATGCTGATTTAAAATTAGATCAGCTAAGTCCATGTTATATAGATACGAGTAATATCCATCACTATATAGAATGAGATGAATTACATATCAGATGTCTGATAGAAGCCAGGGACCCAGCTAAAGTTCTCTAAGAAAGTTACACCTTCTTGTCTGCACTACAGCAGAATAAAGTGGCTTGCAGCTACTTTTTTCTCCTTGTCAGTCACCATGAAATAAATTGAATGAGCGCATTTATAGGAATAATAGTCATTATCATCCTATCTGCTTTCTTTGAGTTTTCCTTAGTCTTGGTAAGTTCTGTCATCAAAGGATTAGTCATTATAAAATTCAGGTCTGTGCAGATCTCTCATTCCATCCTGTCATCCTTATTTAATGAAGCATCTTGACAAGTCACAATTGCCATGTCAAAAAACTGCTCATAAACCCTTTTCTGTGAATGTTTCTGTTGTGTGGTTGTCACCAGAGTTGGGTTTTAGCTGATTGATCTGACTTGATCGCAATAAGGCCCACACTTAAAGGGGACCCTGTACTTGTCACTGAAATCAGCAGTCACATATTATTATTGCTACAAAAGTTGTCTGTTTTGCTATAATGAGTTGCTATAATATTGTGTAATCTAAACAGTAAACCCCTTGATCATAGCCATGTTTCCTAGTTCTCTGATTCTTTTTTAAAATGTTCTTCCTGTCATTGTAGTGGTGCAAGTCTGTATAGGATCATATGATCATAGGAAGTTACTAGGCTTGGCCCTAAGGCCCTTATAAGCCTAACCAAGAGTTTAGCCCATGTATAGACAAATTAGCACCCAATGCCCTGTCCAGCAAGGACATGGGTGGAATCCAGGAATGTATTTTCTATTTCCCATCCAGTTATCCAGGTTGTGCTTAACAAGGGGTAAATAGGTAATCTGCTTGATGTGGAGAGGGAGTCTATTCCACAGATGAGGGAGTGTCCGGGATGCAAATCTGTCCCGCCAACAAGTCTTATTAATGTCACAGACCACACTTAGGCCACATGTGCAAGTTACTCGAGTGGAATTTGACTTGCGGATATGCAGCAGTCCCATCAAGACGGGGTCCGAGATTGCTTTGTGTGCCAGAGAAAGGTCACCTCTGAGGAGTCTGTATGAAATAGAGTAGAGAGATAGGGCTTTTAGCCTATCTGTGTATGGTAGATTTTTGAGGTCCAGGATTCTCCTGGTGAGGAACCTCTGTGGTAACTCCAGCTGCTGCATGTGCTTTGCGAGGTGCATACCAAATGGAGTGCTGTACTCAATAATGGCCCTTATAAGGGAAGAATACAGGGATGTTATGACCTCCTTGTCCCTGGATGAGATACCCTTACTTATGAGGTGGGCCATGTAGAAAGCTTTCCGTACAATGGAAGCAACATGGTGGTCAAAAGTCCGGTTGCTTAGAGATCTTGGTGCCCAAATCCCTTGCAACTGACTGCATGCTTAGGATGTTGTTATTAATGCGATCATTTGTGGGAATGTCACTCTCCCCATATAGGATGATGATGCATTTTTTTGTATTTAGCTTGAGGCCATGTTTCTGGCACTAGTCATTTGTTTGGGTGAGACCCTCTTGGAGGTTGTCCATGTCACTATGGGAATTGATGACAGCGCCAAGCTTGCAGTCATCTGCAAACTTGGTCAGCCATAGCCCACTGGTTTTAGCCTGCACCTCAGAAAAGTATATCCCAAATAACAGAGGCCCCAAGACTGAACCCTGAAGTATGCCACTCAATACGGGTCTACTGCTTGAGGTGGCTTCCCCTATTTTGAATAGGTGGGTTCTATCAGTGAGCCAGTTAGCTACCTATCTGGTAACATATGGATTGATGCCTAGTTGAGAGAGTTTATCTATTATACCCGAGTGGGGGATAGTGTCAAAGGCTTTGGCCGGGTCAAGGTATATGGTGTCCACTGTGTTCCCCTCATCCATGGCTTTTGTGACTGTCTCAAAGAAGTCGGCCAAATTTAGCAGATATGACCTCCCCTTGATGAAGCCAAACTGTGTGGGATCGAGTGTTTGGAGGTTGTCAATGTCCTTGTTAATGAGGTCCATGATAATCCATTCCATGGCCTTGGAGATCAGGCTAGTTCGTGGAAGCTCTACCTTTGAGTAAAGTGATGACAGTGGCTGTCCTCCAATCAGCTGGGACAAAGCCGGTACTCAGTCTTTGGTTTAATAGGGCACCTAATGGTGCTGCAAGTTCCTGCCTGAGTTCATGTAGGATGCAGTCTGGGATGTTATCAGGTCCCACGGAGGCTGTATGTTTTGCGTTTGACAGAGCAGTGATGACCTTATCCCTTGATATAAGGGAAGGGAGCAGGTACTGGGATTGTCCTGATTTACTGATGGGGGACAGAGAGGTGAAATTCTCACTGAATCTGTCAGCCAGCATGTTTGCTATATCTACGGCATTTGTATATGTGGTGTCCTGGACTACCAGTTCTGAACAGATCTGGATGCTACCTTTGAGATTACGGACATATGTGAAGAAGGGCTTATGACTGTCTCTAGCAGATGTGACCAATTTGGACTCGAAGTTTGCTTTGGAGGATTTCACTAGTGCTTTTATTTGCTTGTTTAGGCTAAGGAGAGATTGCTTCCAATTGGGCACCTGTTCTTTCTTTATCCTGGACAGCAATTTTTTTCTTTTGTTATAGAGTTTATTTATTGCAGATGTCCACCAGACAGGTTTATTCTTCCCTTCGGAGGATTATTTAGTCCTGTCAGGTATTCCTGATTCCATGAATCTATATAAATGATTGTATAGTAATTTGGTATTGTTTTGGATACTGGTGCCAGTTCCTAGAGAGGGGGAGGGTGCTATGAAGCTATTTATACCATCCCTCAGGAGGCTGTAATCAGCTTTGGCAAAGTTTTTTTTGTTTGACCCTAGCTTGAGGGGGGTCAGAGGTCGGAGAGATGGTGACTTCAAGCATGACCACATTATGGTCAGATCTTACAAGGCAGGATGATACTGCAGGGCTGCTGCAGTGGTTACTCATGTTGGTTAATACCAAGTTCAAGATATTATCACCTCTTGTGGGGATATCGACTAGCTGTTCCAAAGCATTTGCATTGTCAAAATCAAGGAATCTCTGGGCATTTGTGTTCTGGCATGAGTAGTTCTTCCAATCTATGTTTGGGTAGTTAAAGTCACCCAGGATCAGGGTAAAGGGCTGAATTTTGATAGATTCAAAGAGGTCTAGATAGGCAGTTTGGGCATCTTGAGTCAGATTTGGGGGCCAGTTGCTAGCTATGATTTGTATAGGGGTCTTGACAATGGTTAACCTTACCTGGAGTGTCTCTTGTGCATCATACTGTTTGACCAGCCTGGAGGTGTGTATGTCTTTAATATATATTGAAACTCCACCTCCTTTGGTTTTACTACCCACAGTTTGGAGTCTGAATGTATGATACAATGAGTAACCAGGTATGGCAGGAGTACTTTCCACAGCTTTGAACCAGGTTTCCGTGACTGCCCAGACGTCAGCATTTTCCAGGGTTAAGAATGCTTGCAATAAGTGTAGTTTCATGTTTAGACTCCTAGCATTTAGCAGCATAATCTTTAATTTGGGTTTTGTTGAAATTTTTATGTTGGTAGTTTTAACCTCATCACTTTTTCTAAAAAAGGCAGTATGGGGAGGCAAGTGCCTATGCCAGAAGCCTGAAGCCCAAGTGAGACAGATGCAGCCATCTCTGGCAAAGCATTGTGGTCTATCGATCATATCTTCCCAGGCTGTCATGTACTGGATCCCCTTGGAATGACACCAGAAACTAAACCAATTATTAAAGTCAATCATTTTTTGTTTGTATTGAGACATCATTCTGGGTTATGCTAGAATGCTGCTTAAGGCTAAGGACATATCTGCCTGGGACACATATTCAGTGAGTTCAATCATGTCGGTCTTCATATAGTCCAGGGAAGTATGTCTCAAGTCATTCACACCAACATTGACTATGACAGAGTCATAACAGTACCTGTTGTTCAGAGACTTGAGTGCGTGTGTGATATGGCAAATTCTGGAACCTGACAGACACCTCACTGTTACTTTCTACTTATCCAGCCTGGTGAAAAGCACATCTGTGTGTCTCATAATGGAGTCATCTATGACTAATATGTTGGATTTATGGTTAAGCCTTAGTGGTTGTGAGACACAGGTGTGTGAGCTATGCATGGTATGTAGTGAGGAGAGCTGTGGAGATCGCATGTGTTTTTGCCTTAGATGTTTTTGTCTCGGAGGTCTGCTTTGTTTGGGTATGTTTTTGTTGAGGACTTCCACATATGTGGGTGTATGTTGTGCAGGTGTGGGTGGTGTTTAAGGTGTAGTGATTGTGTTGACAACTTTCTCAGTGCCAGCTATACTGGCTTGGGAGGGAGAGAGTGTGGACTCTAGGTATCTAATGTAATTGCATCTATCACAAATTGTGTTCCTAGGTAGCAGTAGTAGGTGGTTGTCTGTGTACATTGATGCCCATATCAACCAGACTGGTAGGAGAAACTGTAGGAAATTGATACTTGGTCAGTCACTGAAAATACAGATACATACGCTCAGCAATTTCTATAGTTCACTGCTAATAAAGCAAACTGTACCCTCACCTTACATACCTCCTCTTACACCTGGACTCTCAGATAGGTTCATAGGCGTGTACTATGCTAATGGCCCAGAGCCTTTACAAGCCTAGCCCATAGGATTACCCTGGCATCATGCCACCCGACCTTAGTTCTCAGTGCCTCTGTCAAGTAGAGCCACTAGAGTGATCCCTGGGGTGAATTTTCTATTTCCCATCCACTCATCAAGATTTCTCTTGAAGACGGCCAGTGAGGCACTCCGCTTGATATGTATGGGAAGTCTATTCCATAGCATGGGCAGTCATTGGGTTATGAGCCTGTCCCTCCAGCTTGTTCTGTTGATTGTGGTACTGAGGTTGAAGTCTCTGGAATGTGTAGTGCGGAAGGATTGGGATTTCTTTAGATGTAGCATTTCTAACAGAGCTGGGTCAGACATGGCTTTGTAAGTCAAGCAGAGATCACCACTCAGTAGGCGATATGAGGCAGAGAATAGTTGGAGTTTTTTGAGTCTGTCCATATAGGACATGTTTAAGGCCTAAGATCCTCCTTGTGAGGTATTTGTGTGACCTTTCCAGTTGTTGTAGGTGTCTAGTGAGGTACATGCCAAATGGGGCATTTTACTCGATGACTGGCCTAATGAGGGAAGAGTAGAGTGAGACAATGACCTCTTTCTTCCTGGATGCAAAACCCTTAGTAATGAGATGTGCCACATAGAAGGACTTTTTGACCACAGTGGCAATGTGGTGGTCAAAAGAGAGGTTGCTGCCAGTCTGTGTTCCCAGATCTCTTATGATGCTTTCTGTGGTCAGTGGACTACCATCGATGTGATAATTCATGGGAACCGGGTTTTTCCCAAAGGGGATGATGGCACTTTTTTTGGCATTAAGCTGAAGGCCATGGTTCTGACACCAGTCATTGGTCTCAGTGAGGCCTTTCTGTAGGATGTCAACATCACTTGGGGAGTTAATTATGGCTCCCAACTTGCAGTCATCTGTGAACTTTGTCAGCTAGAGTTCCTTCATATTGGCTTGGACTTCAGAGAAGTAGATACCATACAGGAGAGGACCCAAGACTGAACCCTGTGGGACTCCACTCGTGACTGGTCGACAGTCTGACTTGGAGCCAGCTACTTTCACACTGTGGGTTCTATCTGTGAGCCAGTTTGCAACCCACCTTATTAAGATTATTAAGATCATTCCCTTTCACTGCTTCCTAGGACTTCTATTCAGTTTACTAATTTTAGCAGGAAGAGCTTTGATCCTGTTATACCCTGAAGGGTTGGCAAGAATTGACCATTTCACTGATATTGTCCATATTACTAGATGTTCTCCCTTATTTTGCAGCTTAGCTTGTAGCTGTGTGTGGTGAATATAATCATCTGGAGATCCCCATTGCTAATTCTATTATTGTGACTGAATGTATGATACCAGACAGGATTGGACTGCTATGATGTTTTCCTCTGTGTGTGCCGAACCTTCTAAAATGATAGCTTCCTTGTGTAATTATTCATAGGCCGCAGATGGACTAAAGCTTCTTTAAGTTTCAGGTCAGTCAGCAGTATTACCTCCTTGAATTATACAGTATTATAAGATTCAAGACCTACTTGACTGAACTGTACACTTGAATGCTAACATTAAATTTTATATAAAGTAGGTTTGGGAGTGGGACACCCATGAATTAACGTGTGCTCATTGTATATTCCTCATAAATCTACCCCATCAGTCCCATGAAATGGAATTTAATAAAAACAAGCTGTTGAAGGTTACAAAAAGTCCAAGTGAAATAAAAAAAGTGAAACTCAGCCTAAGCTCTGTGGAGTGTTTTGCCCTTAGACTTTGGGAACTTTTCTCTGAAGGTGCATAATGACAGAGAAGACATGACTACTTTGTTTGGAAAGTAAACAGAGCTTCCCTGCGCACAATGACAAAGAATGCATGTCTGATAAACTACTGATTCATAGTCGGTAGGGTCATACATTTGTAGTTCAAGAATTGCACATTTTTCAGACTTTTAATGCCACAATTTATCGAACTACCTTTCTAAAACTGATTTCACACCATACAAAAGGGTTAACTGCTCTGTCCACAAAATGCAGTATATAGGCACATAAATTAAAATATTATTTAGTGCTATCAGAAACTCTTCTTTCAGTTCTAAAAATGTGTAAGATTAATCATTTCAGGTCTTATTAACTTTTGTACTTTAAGTTGCTGAAGCGTATTCATAACAGATTGTGATAGCACTGTGATTATTGCTTTACCCTGAGTAGTTATGCAGGATTGATTTGATAAACCTCCCATCTTTTCAGTTAGTTAGTTAGTTAGTTAGTTAGTTAGTTAATTAGATAGTTATTCTTTTCCCTTCTCTCATGCCAGCTGACCATCTAACTGCCACAACTACCATCCATTCACTCCCCATCACCATGGTAACAGCAGGTCATAGTGCAGCCATCATACAGACAGCAACAAGGGATAGTTTCCATTCTCTAGCCTATATTATCCAGTGGCAGCTGGTTTGAGGGCCTGCTACAACTTCCCTTTGGGAATGTTTCACTTCTGTCCATACCCAGTAAAGCATGGGAGAGCCAGAATTAGCTACTCATTTCCACTCTTCCACACCTGGCTCCTCCAACACCTAGTAAGATAAGTTAATGCATCTTAGGTCTTCCAAGTCATAGTCAAGGCATCCTCCATCTGTGCTAGAACAGGGCCCCCACCCTTCTCTTAATTGTTTATTCTTCTGCAAATGTGCTCATTTGTCAGCCCTATTTTTAGCATCCACTTTGCCAACCACTACCAATTTTATTTAGTTTTATTATCTCTCATTGCATTATTCTTTTTTCTTATTCATCTCTGAAATGTTTATCTTGCCGCTTAACAAACTGTGCCTTCTATTTTCCAGTTTGAGCTATTTTTTCTTTTACTTTTCTGACATAATTTAATTCATCCATCCAGTTATTTGTTTTCTAATCCATTGTGGAAGATAAATACAGCCTGCAAGAATGAAACTTTGGATTGCAAGGTGAAATCTATTAACAGGTCACAGTCTTAATCCTGCCTATTAACTGCTTCCATTTATTAGCAAGACTCCAAGCTACTTAAACTCTGCCATGTAACATAGCTGATTCCTCCATACCTGTGTCACTCGATTGTCTCTATTACAAATAATAAGAAGGCTTGGGTTTCGTTCAGATGCTTTAATATATACAAATGCATCAGGATGGCTAGCAGCATCTTTAAATATGAATGAACTAACAGAGCTTACAAACATACATGTTCACATCTCAACAGCTAACTATAAAATGGCAGTCAGGCTCACACATGCTCAGTATTTATACTCTAGTGCAAGCCCTTGGATAGCTTCTTAAAGGTATATACACACACATTGATCTACATCCTCCCTCTTAAAAAGATTGCCCTTCATGCAAAATGATGTTAGAGCTAGGCATGCATTACTATGTACATTAGAAACAAAATACAACGTTCATGTCCAAGTTGAACAAAGGTGGTACCTCCACGGAAACTTCCAACTATAGACCGATAGCAATCCTGTCTCCTCTAGCTAAAATCATGGAGAGGTGTGTTCACAGACAACTTCTGAACTACCTTACCCTTAATAGTCTCCTGTCTAATTCCCAACATGGGTTTCGCCCCTATCATAGTACCACCACTGCTCTCCTCTCCTTTATTGACTCAATCAATAATAACCGTAATAATAAACTCATATCCTCTGCTCTCTTTCTGGACCTATCGAAAGCTTTCGACATGGTCAACCACCAGCTTCTGCTCCAAACCCTGGAAGGCTTACATCTAGATAACCCTGCCCTAAATTGGTTCAAAGCCTACCTCACTGGTAGGCAACAGGCTGTACAATGGAAAAACAGGCTATCTGGCCTACTCCCCAACACCATTGGCGTCCCCCAGGGCTCCATACTTGGTCCCCTTCTCTTCTCAGTCTTCATCAACAATCTTCACCTAGTTATACCCAAAGCCACCTGCATTCAATATGCAGATGACTCTACCCTGATCTGTTCTGACATCTCCCTCTTACAACTCCAAATAAAAACCCAGAACTGTTTCACGAAAATCGAAAACTGGTTCACTGAACTGAAACTACTACTTAATCCCACAAAAACCAAGTTGCTGCTATTTTTTCCCCTCAGCAGCCACTCCCCTAGGTAATGTACCGCTATCTCCTAACAATTTCTCATTCCATGTAAAATCCACCAACGGGACCATCATAGAGCCTGTTCCCAGCACTAAACTATTAGGAGTAACTATTGACCACAGGCTGAAATTCGACACTCACATTAGCAATACCATCAGGACAGTTAATAAAAAACTCGGTTCAATGTATCGTATTAAGAATTTTCTGACCCCTCATGCCAAACTAACCATTGCTCGCACTCATCTTCTCTCTACCCTCCTGTACACTTCCCCTATCCTATCTTTCCTCAATAAGCGCAAACTCAACATGCTCTCCGTTGCCTATAATCACATAGCTAGATTTATAACTGGAACTCCCTACCGTACTCATCACTGCCTTAACCTAAGGAAACTTGACTGGCTTGAACTGCCCAATCTTCTCAACTTCACCCAACTCATGGAAGTATTTAAAATAATTAACCAACCTGATAAGAGTCCCTGCTCTGAGCAAAGTATTTCCACCCTACTCAAACCTTAATTGCCTCCGTTCAGCTAATAGTGTTCAAATAAAAACCATCATATCCAAGAACTCTGGCGGTGATGCCATCTATGCCAACTCCATAGGGAAAACCTGGAATTCACTTCCAACCAATTTAAGAAGTATATCCTCACTTAACTTATTTAAAATTAACCTCAGCCAATTCCTGAAATCACACTGGTTATGTCCTTGCCCTAAACCAGACTAAACCCAGCCAACAACCACCTCACTAGACTCTTCACTTCCAGGTAGACTAGTATCTCCTCCTCTACCTTTCCCTCTCCAACCTACCTCCTCCGCGTATGAATGGTGAATCAGTCACACGTGGTGTTTGATGTATTCATTTATACCTATGTTAAAGTATACATTTTTTCTCTGTATGTTCAATTTTTTTCTCTGTATGTTTAAATTCTCTTAGTGTATTATGTTGGAGCTTTTCGCCCCGGGCCTCTACTGAAAAAGGATATGTATCCAGCTAGACCAGCCCGGTCAACAAATGTAAAATAAATAAATAAAAATAAAAGTTGCTTGATATCTGCTACAGGATTTGGAGATTCAACCAGATCTCGTAGCATAACAGTTGGGATGAGATTTAGCAATAGGGACAGTCTAGGGTGCACAGCTCATATCAGGAACTTCTGGATTTATTATAGGAACAGGAATGTCCTCTGGAACTTCCTCTGGAATTGGAACAACGGACAACTCACTCTGAGATAAAGAGCCTTTCTCACAGGCTATTTGCTGTGACATAGGCTCAGACACCAGTCTCAAATGTTTCTGATAACATCTAAAAGTTGCTCCTTCTGATTCTATAATGCACAATCTCGGCTCTGGACCAATATTCTTCATTACACCAATCCGATCATAACCTTTGGACATTTGCATCCTTACCACTTCTCCCTTTCATAACGGATTGAGCAGTCTACTGGTCTTATCATAGTAGGATGTCTGGGATAGGTATTTCCTCAACAGATTGTTTCTCACTGATCTGTTGTGCTTAACATATAGAACCAACAATTGAGTACTGATTGGTAATGTGGCTCTGGTTTGTCTCAACAGAAGTTTCTGAGCAGGCAAACCAAGATGTTTATCTTGAAGAACATTTCTGAGATTCAAGAGATTCAGGAAAACATCAGTAGTATCTCATTTTGACTTCTCAAGTAACTGTTTTGCACCTTGAACCTGCCAAACCATTTGACTGTAGGTACCCTGGACTACTTGTGACATGAATAAAGTCCCATTCTTCAGCAAATCTTTTAAATTGCTGGCTTGTGAAGTGCATGCTACCATCAGAAACAAGTTTGTGCAGGTTTGTACATGGTAGTCCATGAATCTGGTTAGATGAAGTGGTTCTTTCTGTTGATGAGTCTTTATATTATTACATATTGATCAAGAAGAAAGTGCTCTCTCGATGTTTTGTGACATAGAAGGCCAAAATACTATCTCTCTGGCTCTTTGTTTTGTAGATAAGGTTCCTGGGTGACCATGATGCAGAATAGTAATGTACTTAGGTTGCAAGGATTTTTGTAACAATTACTTTTTTACCTTTCATTATAGTACCTTTGTCAGACACAATCTCATCTCTGTATGGAAAATAAGGTTGCAGTTCTTGAGGTAAATTATAGGTTCATAGGTAGGTACTAGGCTATCTGCCCAAAGGCATTTATAAGCCTAGCCAGAATGTGACGGCTTTCACTGCCCCCTTAGATTAGTTCCCCGTGCCTCTGTCCAGCAGAACCGCTGAAGTTAGATCGCTTTGATGGCAATCCTTGACTGATAAAGTGGTTGAGCCTTTCCAAAACTGGATCTGTGTCTGTGTGTTCTCTCAACTCATCAAGATGTGTAGAAGAAAAAGTTCTCACTTCCATGACTTCAAAATCATCAAGCAATTGAGAACCTTGATTGTCATTCTGTTCAGTGGTATTTCTGTGTGATCTAGATAACGTATCATCAACCTAAAGAAGTTTGCCTTTCTTGTAGACAAGATTGAAATTGTACTTTTGCAATCTCAGCATCATACGTTGCAGTCCGGCTGGAGCTTAATGCATTGGCTTTTTCAGGATAGTGACTAATAGTTGGTGATCTGTTTCAATCGGGGTGGGTCTTCCATAAACATAATTATGAAACTTCAAACATTCAAACACAATTGCCAGAAGCTCTTTCTCAATCTGATTGTACTGCTTTTCAGTTTGGGTAAGAGTTCTGGATGCATAGGCAACAGGTTCATCCTCTTGTAGAATAACTGCACCAAATGCAAATTTCGAAGCATCACAGGAAAGTGTTACTGGTTTGTGGACATCATAGTATCTGAGGGTCGGCAGACTGGCAATTCTCTGCTTCAGGACATCAAATGCTCTTTGGTGTTGTTCTGACCAAGACCAGGATACATCTTTATGTATCATCTCTCTGAGTGGTGCTTATAGTTGGCTCAAGTCTGGAATGAACTTGCCAAGAAAACGTTGCAGAGCTTGAACATTGTTTGGAGCTAGCATCTTGAGAAGGGCTTGCCCCCCTGCAAAAACATAAAAAGGTAGATTTTTTGTATTTTTTTTTTTATGTACAAGTTTTCAGAAACTCGATCATATGAATTTCAAGTTTCTGAAAACTCGATCATCTGACATAGACCTGTGTGTATGCATGTGTGCGTATGTATATCTGTCTGGGTCTATCTGAAAATGCCGGAAGTGCACAATGCCGATGATGAGAACACCGACACTGGAAGATCAACAAAGGAGAAGACCGACAGTTGAGAATCTCGGTGTTGAGAACACCGACATGTTAAGGTAAGTGTGAGATAGGGACAGACATTAGGGTCAGGGCGTGGGTAAGGTAAGTATGTGATAGTGATGGACGTTAGGGTAGGGTGCAGGTCAGGTAAGTGCGTGATAGTAACAAACTTTAGGTTTAGGGGCAAGTTAAGTGAGTTAGGGTTAGGGTGCAGGTAAGGTAAGTGTGTGATAGTGACAGAGTTAAGGGTTAGGGGTGGATTAAGTCAGTTAGGGTTAGGGTGCGGGTAAGGTAAGTGTGCGATAGTGATGGACCTTAGGGTTAGGGTTTGGGTTAAGGTTAGTGCATAGATAGTTGTGTATGTAAGGTTTAGTGTAGGTTTGTAAGGTTTTTGGTGTGCTTGTGTTGTGTGTGTGTTTTTCAGGAAAGGTATTTGTTTTGTTGATTGGTGGGATTTTGATTTGTCGGGCATGTGAAGTTTCATGTTTTTGTACTTTCTTTTTTTGTCATTTTTTTCGTGTCGGTTATTTCGTTGTTGATGTTTTGGTGTGTCGGTGTTATCAGATAGACCCATCTATCTATCTGAGTAACTGTCCTTGCTATCTTCTGTGTGCATGCCACCCCTTATTTTGTCTATGTTTTGTGTTTTTCTGTCTGCCTTTTCTACTTGACTGTCTCCTTCTATCCCATTCCCAGGTATCCCACAGTACTTTCCCCACCTCTTCTTATTTTGCATAGCATACAAAGGGGGAGATCACATTCAGAAAAGTACACTACATTCCCTGCACCTTATGATTACTCTTCTATATTTTCTCTGCCTGCTTTTCTTCCCTTTTCTACTTTCCTATTTACCCCATTTCTTCATCATGTATATGCTGAGATGTTTCAAACTGTACTATATGCATCCACAGTGGTATTTTTTGTTGGGTGTCCTGCTTCCCTGTGCTTACCTTCCTGTACATGAGTGACACTGACTAGGTCTATGTTGTGTTAAATTACCTTAGCTGTGATGTTTATCACATCAACCCTCTTTCTACTCAACCACTGATTACTCCAAAGTGCAGCCTCGAGCTGTCTGCCCATGGAATCAGCCCTCACACTGTTCTAGCACTTCTTGTTCCATAATGCAGCCTAAAGCTGTCTGTTATCACACCAGTCCTCACTCTGCTCTTGAACTGTTTGTTGCATAATGCAGCCTAGACCTGTCTGTCCAACACATCAGCCCACACTCTACTCTAGTACTTCTTGCTCTAAAATGCTCTATAATGCAGCCTAGCACTGTCTGTCCCTCACATAGGTGCATAGGTTCATAGATAAATACTAGGCTAGCTGATGTTGTGCAATTGTGCACCATTTTAAGCCTAACCAGTTTCCATTTTTATAATCAAAATAACCTATCCCATTTGGTTATAGATTGGCTTTAACCATCCCATGGTCGATAAATATATAGTACTCCTAATGAGAATAACTGGGATCATACCATAGATAATTTGAGGGAACCCACACATGGGATAAAGCATTTAGGAGATGCCTCTGTCCTTTGGTAGTATGGGGGGCAGTCCTGGAGTACATTTTCTGTTTCTCTTCCACATATATAAGTTGCACTTGAAAATGGACAGGGATGAACTTTGTTTTAGGTGGATGGGAAGACTGTTCCACAACAGCAGTATCCTCTGCAAAATATCCATGTCGATGTTGCAGAAGAGGTTTAGATCCCTATAATATGTTTTTTTTTTATTCAAATATTTTTTTATTTTGAAGATATAACATAATAGAAATTGTTTACATTAGATAAACTTAATAACTATATACAATATTTACATTTAACCTGACAGGTAGGTTAAGATAACAATAAATCTGGATATAAATAATGATCTTGATACATTTAGTTGCAATTATCAGGAAGAGTCTGATTCCAGTTGCATGCTGTCAATCAAAGCCAAGATTTTTCTCCAAGGGTTATTAATTAGTGGCTTAAGATAAATTCTTAATTCTTTAGTTTTGATCTCCATTAACATAAATTTCTTCAGTAAGGATAAACATTCTTCTATGGTGGGTGCTGCGCTGGACTTCCATTTCCTAGTTATACATTTTCTAGCTATTTTTAGTATAGTCCATAACAGATACAAGTCCATTTTCTTCAAATGTGTATTATTAATTACATTCAGCAAAATTAAAGGTTTTGTCAAGATAAATGTATCTGTAAATATTGCTTGTAAAAAATTATTAATCTCATTCCAATATGTTTTAATAATGATACAATCATAAAAAATATGAGACCAGTCTGCATTAGTTGATAATTGGCATCTCCAGCATGTCTTGTTACTGGAGGAGTTTATTTCTGAGAGTTTCTCAGGAGTCAAAAAGTATCTATGTAAATATTTCCACTGGAAAATTCTCCAATATTGTGAATTGGAAGTTAATTTAACTGATAATAAGATATCTATTTATCTTATCATTGATAATGATATTTGAATATCCTTTGTTAAATATTGCCAATACACTGTTTTGGGAGCTGTCTTATAATCAATTAGTATATTATATAAGTATGATAATTCATTCTTTGCATTAGTTTTTTGCAAATGATTTCAAATAGCCAAATTATGAATTTCGGAGTACTTTTAAAAGATGAGTTATTTACTATTCTACACAGATCCTTTGTATATGTTAAAACACTCTGAAGAATTACTCAATCATTTGAAGTTCATAGGTTCATAGGTTCATAGGTTTATACTAGGATCCACAGGTCTAGATTTCTCTTGAACAGAGTCAAGTTTCTTCAATCTGGCAGCATATGACAGATTTATCATTGGTCTGATAAGACTGTCAACCTGGGTCCCCAGGTCCCTGATAACCTCTCTGTGCTTAGTGGATTGCCACCTATATGGTAGCTTGGGGTTTTGTTTTTCTTAACTTCAGGCCATGGCTCTGGCACCAGCTATCTGTTATGATAAGAAGTTAATCCATAAGTTGACAGTAAATATTGTGTGTCCATGAGTTTTTGATTTTCCATACAATGAAACCAACATATTAAGTTCCTATTCCCCATAAATTAAAAATCTCTCTCTGAATATTATCAGGAACGTTTCTTGTAATATTGAATGGTATTAGAAATGCATACCAAAGTTTTATGTCCATATTTGTATTAATACATTTCCTAAAGACATCAAAAATATGATTTATTAGCTTTAATTTAGTTGGTTTTACTGTATTATATTGTAGATCAATACTTAATTAGTACGATATTCTATTATCTTTATCAGTCACTATAAAATTTTTTGATAAGGGATTTTCATTCATTAGTATTATAGAATGTAATCTTTTCCAATTGGCAAATATTTACGATTTACCCAGTCTCTCACCATTTTAATTGTGGAAGCATTTATGTATGTTTAAATATCTAGGAATTGTAGTCCCCCTTGTTCCCATTTTCTAATATGATGAGAATATGCCACTCTATTTTTTTTTTGGATACCACAGAAATTTCAACAAAATTGAAGTAATTTCTTTAAGATATCTTCTTTCTGGTAAAAATATAATAGACTGTGCTGCATACATTACTTTAGGGAGTAAGACCATTTTTATAAATTGTAGTCTATCTTCAAATGTAATGAACATATTATTCCATTTATAAACCAGTGTCTTAATTGATTCTATGATGTTAATATAATTGATATTTAGGGTTTCTACTATATTCTTATGTAAGACTATCCCCAAATAGTCTGAGACTTGTTTACCAATAATATGATTTACAGATACCTGTACCTCATTTTTTATTTAATAATAAAAACTTTGATTTTGATTTATTAAAATAAAGGCCAGAAATTTTTTGGAAGTTCCTAATTAGCAAGTCTACTTCATCTAATACTTCCTTGGAATTTGGCAATGTAAAAAGCACATCATCAGCAAACATCATTATTTTAAAACTATATTGGTCATATATATCTGTTCCTCTTATCTTTGGGTTGTTACATATTAAGATGGCAAGTATTTCTATGGCCAATGCAAATAGAATAGGAGACATGGGACAACCTTGTCTAGTACCCCTAGTGATCTGAATTGCTTTGGAAGTAAAGGGGCCTATTTTAATGAAAGCTGAATTATTTTCATAAATTTTCTTTATAAGAGTGATAAAGGATAACGGAAAATCAAATATATGTAAGTGTGATAAAGGATAATGGAAAATCAAATACATGTAAACCTTTAATTAAATAATCTCAATTTAAAGAATCAAAGGCCTTTCCAATGTCTAGACCAATTATAAATCCTTCTTGATCTTCTCTAGTCAAATAATCTATTAAAGTTAGAATCCTTTTGATATTATCCTGTGTATGTCTGTTATATATAAAACCAGTTTGGTCTTCCTCAATTATTTTAGATAAGGGTATTTTCATTCTATTAACCATGATTGACATAAGGAGTTTATAATCATTATTCAGCAAAGATATTGGTCTATATGAATTACAATAATTAGGGTCTTTGTTTCCTTTAATACAGGAGTGATTAAATAATATTTCCAGGAAGGTATAATTTTTGCTAATGTTTGGATTTCAAGAAAGGTTTATGTAAGAGAGAAGTTATAGAAATGGGGAATAAACACAAAATCACTTAAAAACTAAAAAAACTGCTCCAAACCAAGAACAAAAGACACAGACACCAAATGTTAGCTCTTTCATTCACTTTAATATGCTGTGAACTTCATCAGAAAAACATTCTAACCACCCTAAAACAGTATTTTAACAGTCACATGACTGAATAATCATGGTTTAAAAAGAAAGCTCATTTTTATAAATGTAAAAAAATACATACAAAAATCCATATAGTGAAAATAGTAGAAGTAGAAAACATAATTAAAAAGTTTTTTGTACATTCTAATCGATGTCTTAAAATGAAGTTTTAAAAAAAACTTTATAGCTTAGTTTGCAAAAAACACTTTATGTTAATGGTGTCATTTAAACCTGGTGCAACCTCTGCACCCAAGTAAATTTGCCATAAGGATTCTTTGCATTGTAACCAGGTTTTATAATCACCAGAAAAAGTTTCTTGACTGACAGTATCTATCACTGAAAAACAAATTTTTTGAAGTCAATACAAATACCAGCATGTTTTGCCAAAGCATTGGTTTGTTCTTTTTTCTTGATTGCTAAAAGATGTTCATAAATACGTCTTTTTAAACACCTAGTAGTCTTTCCTATATAGTAACTTGGGCAGGATGAACATTGTGCAACATATACTACCATTTCACTTTGACAAGTATAATATCCTTTGGCCCAAAAAGTTCTTTTTATGTGACTAAATTCCACTGAAGATGTGTTACTGATATACCTACACTGTCTACAAGAATTACAAGAATAACTACCTTTTTTTCTGAATGAGTGCACTTTTTATGTCAGTTTTGTTGTTGCAACCCTTTTCTAATAAACTCTTAATGTTTGTAACTTTTTTATAAGTAAACAGAGGTCACAGTCCTATAATCTTGGCTAAATCTATATTGTCTAGTACAATTTTCCAGTTGTCAACTATAATTTTTCTAATGGTCCACATCTCATTAACTATAGGAAGTGGAAATGAAAATGTAAAGCTGTTGTTCAAATTCTTGGAGTGGTCACTGATACCCTGTCCTTCATTCAATACTTCAAATTGGGTGTGTCCTCTCAAAATTGGACTTGCCTTGCCGTCTCTTAACTTTAGAACTTCATTTTCTATTTGGTTCAGCCATGAACTGTCATAACCTCTAGCCTCAAATAAAGTTCTCAAAGTCTCCATTTCTTTTGTAAAGTCAGTATCTGATGTAGTTAATCTACTGAGTCTAATTAGTTGTCCTTTAACAACACCCTTTTTCATATGAGAAGGATGGAGGCTGTCTCTATGTAGGTATTGGTTGGCAAACATTGGCTTTCTATAAATGCTACTGATGAACTGTTTGGGCTGAAAGTCAAATGTCAAATTTAAATCCAAAAAGTTAAGACTACAACCAAAACCACTGATGGTGAACTTTATGAAGTCAGTGGAATTGTTTAAGTCAGAAACTAGCATTTCAGAATCTTCATAGCTACCTTGTCAAAGAAAAAAGAGATCATCAATGTAACGGCGATATATCAGTATCCTATCAAACAACCTGTGTTTAATAAGAAACTTATTAGACTAACTAATTAGACTCAGTAGATTAACTACATCAGATACTGACTTTACAAAAGAAATGGAGACTTTGAGAACTTTATTTGAGGCTAGAGGTTATGACAGTTTATGGCTGAACCAAATAGAAAATGAAGTTCTAAAGTTGAGACGGCAAGGCAAGTCCAATTTTGAGAGTTCACACCCAATTTAAAGCATTGAATGAAGGACAAGGTATCAGTGACCACTCCAAGAATTTGAATAACAGCTTTACATTTTCATTTCCACTTCCTATAGTTAATGAGATGTGGACCATTAGAAAAATTATAGTTGAAAACTGGAAAATTGTACTAGGCAATATAGATTTAGCCAAGATTATAGGACTGTGGCCTCTGTTTACTTATAAAAAGTTACAAACATTAAGAGTTTATTAGAAAAGGGTTGCAACAACAAAACTGACATAAAAAGTGCACTAATTCAGAAAAAAAGGTAGTTATTCTTGTAATTCTTGTAGACAGTGTAGGTATATCAGTAACACATCTTCAGTGGAATTTAGTCACATTAAAAGAAATTTTTGGGCCAAAGGATATTATACTTGTCAAAGTGAAATGGTAGTATATGTTGCACAATGTTCATCCTGCCCAAGTTACTATATAGGAAAGACTACTAGGTGTTTAAAAATACGTATTTATGAACATCTTTTAGCAATCAAGAAAAAAGAACAAACCAATGCTTTGGCAAAAGATGCTGGTATTTGTATTGACTTCAGAAAAATTGTTTTTCCAGTGATAGATACTGTCAGTCAAGAAATTTTTCCAGTGATAGATACTGTCAGTCAAGAAACTTTTTTGGGTGATTATAAAACCTGGTTAGAATGCAAAGAATCCTTATGGCAAATTTACTTGGGTGCAGATGTTGCACCAGGTTTAAATGACACCATTAACATAAAGTGTTTTTGCAAACTAAGCTATAAAGTTTTTTTAAAACTTCATTTTATGACATCTATTAGAATCTACAAAAAACTTTTTAATTATGTTTTTTACTTCTACTATTTTCACTATATGAATTTTGTATGTATTTTTTTACATTTATTAAAATGAGCTTTCCTTTTAAACTATGATTATTCAGTCATGTGACTGTTAATTAAGTATTTAAATGCTGTTTTAGAGTGGTTATAGAGTTTTTCTGATGAAGTTCACAGCATATTAAAGTGAATGAAAGCGCTAACCTTTGGTGTCCGTGTCTTTTGGTCTTGGTTTAGAGCAGTTTTTTAGTTTTCAAGAAATGGGGAATAGTTTATAAATCTCAATAATTAAACCATCTAAACCTGGTGCTTTATTAGACTTACTATCTTTAACCTTGTCTATTATTTATTTCTGTGTGATTGGTTTTTGTAATTCTAACTTTAATTCTTCAGAGATTTTCTTTATGTTAGGGACTACATTTTCCAGATTTCTATATTCAGTTATATTTGTATCACCTTTATGATGTTCAGCATAGTGATATTTGAAAGCATCTAAAATATCCCCTATGTCTGAGACTTTTTTCTTCTTTTCTTCATGTAAGATGCTAGCAATATTATTGGATTTCGATTGTATTTTAACTTTTAAAAATAAGTTATGAAGATGCTTGAAGAAGTAGCATAAGAATTTATTTTTAATCTTTCCATAGCTAAATTAGTTTTATAAGATAGTATTTCATTATATTTATTATTTGTCTCATCTATTTTCTTTTTTTTTTCCTCTGTAGCACTTAGATTCTTATTAGATTTGAGTACTAACAGTTGATTTTGTAATTCTTGTAGTTCTGATTTCCATTATTTAATTTTATTTTTGTACCAGCTCATGGTTTTACCATATATATAAGCTTTTAGAGAATCCCACACCATAATTATGTTTGTAAATTGTCTCTAGGAAGAATTGGAGTTCAGAACTTATCCAGGTTTTAAATTATTTCATTTTTATGTATGAAGGAATCCTAGAAGTGGTAACTAACAATTTGAAATCAATCTGAATTTCCAGTATAAGGGAATTATGATCTGAGAATGGGCAAGGCTGTATTGAAAAATTAAACATTTTAGAATATAGACCTTGACAGACATAGATTTTATCTATTCCCGTTTGGGTGCCATATCTGTAGTCCTGATGTGAAAAAAGTAAAGAGCGTGGTCCTTTAGCATTGTAAACATCTCTTAATTTAAACATTTTAGTCCATTTTTTAGTAGTTTAGCTGAGGGTAATGACAGGGGGATTTCTTAGTCCAAATTCTATTATTAAATTTTAGTGTAACTATAGCTAAGAGTCCATCTTTATCTATATGTTTATAAATAACTTCTGGGTTTAATTAAATCTTTTTCCAAAGAATTATTGCTCCTATAGTTTTAGATTTATAGGGAGAATGAGCTGGTATTCTATATTTATTGCGATCCCAATTAAATGTGTCATATATTTTAAAATGAGTCTCTTGGAGAAAAAACTAATTGAGCTTTGTTTAGTTTTAGATATCTTAATAAGTTAGATCTCTTATTCAGGTTGTTTAAGTAATTAGTATTTAAAGACGCCAATGTTAGGTCCATATCAGGATTCTTTAGAAAAGAAATAGCATGAAAACACTTTGTATTGCTGAAACCCTTTAACTCTTCCGTAGAGCTAGCAGGAAATTAATTATTAAATTTCTATTTATCTCAATACACAATGTTTTTCCCATGAAAACTGATAATAAGAATTTTAAGTCAGGCATTTTAAAACTAGAAAAAAAAATTAAATAAAAGCAGAATCTTAGAATTTATACTTAAATAAACTTTAACCCACAATAAACATGGAATGAAAAGCATTCCTAGTCTAACAGGCAAAAATAAATCTGCTAGACTAACCATCCTAACCAGCTACTTTGTTCTTCCCAAGCCCACCCAACCATAAATATTAATGGAGAATAATTCTTAAATTCAGTAACTTATAGTGCTATTAATTAACTAGTAAAACTTCAATTCTCTTATATCTATTAAACAACAACATACATTGTCATCAAAGCATTAATAATATAAAAATGACTATTCACAAAAACAGGAAACAAACTTGTGTTTATATAATACTAAGATTCAGAATTTAAAGAAGTAAACAATTAGATGTTTAGTAACTGATCTGACCTTGTATATACTATTCATGTAGACTATATGTAAGTCTTGATATTAATTTCATTTCTCATTATTATATGTCAAGCAGTGCAACATTATGTGAGAGTTAAATTCAATTGCCTGTAATGTTAATGTGTTTATGTTGAAACCCAGGGCAGCATTAGTTACATTGTTTCATGTGTTTAAAGAATAGATAACACTATTTTCACTTTACAAAGTCACAATTATAAGTTCAACCCTTCTTCTGATTGCACATCATGCTTTTCATTAAGCATACATTGCTGACTATAGTACAGAAAATATTCTGTCAGGTTTAGGCTATACTATGACTAGATATTGAAACCCTTATCTCATGCATTACAAAAGGATATAGCACAGATAAACTGATAGTCATTATATATGCTGCTATTTGCTGCTTGTATCCACCCAAATGTACATAAGCCTGTGTATATCTTTCTATTATAGATAATTTATAAACATTCCACTTATTGCTCACATAGAGCTGTTTATAGTGTACACAAACCTAGCTCTAAAGTATGAAACAAATTGTTAACCATTTACTAAACTTGTGCAGAAAAACTATATTAATTGCTGCTTGGGATACAGTAAATAGAGTAATCTCTTTTAAGTAAAGTATTGAAACCGTTGCCAAATACGTCTATAAACTTTCACTAAGGAAGAAACCCTCTGTATCGCAACAACCAATCAGGGACCTTCAATCTTCAGTTCAGACAGTTACTATAGATCACGCTCAGTGAAATCTGAGATAATGACAATCAGACATGTACTGTCTCAAGCACAGAGAAAAGTTTCAGTTCTTTAAAATATGGTAAAAAATTTCCCGCTCAACGAGCATCACAGTGAAGAAACAAAAAATGTTAATTGTTGACCTATTGAACTATATCAATGTAAAATTGTTACTTAGCTTCTTTTTAATGCAACTTTAACTTTATGCATGTATCCCAACATATGTGAATCGGTTTGCTATAACTGCTATTATATCAATATTGTTTAAAATGTATTACTGGAGCTTTTCTCCTCGGGTCTCCGCTGAAAATGGGCCACAAGCCCAGTTGGACAAACCCGGTTAACAAATGTCAATAAATAAATAAAAATAAATTAATAAGAGGTCTCTAATTAAGCCATTACATCAATGCATGCTAAACTTTAGTGACTCGTATCTTTGGTATCCAAACCTTCTTCTATCAATATGTAATCTATCTCTCCAAGTCCGTCCATATATTCATCATGGAATCAACCGCCCATAATTACATGCCCCAGTCATACAAATTAATCATCCATTCTGCTTCAAAAACTCACCTTTTCAAATTGCCACCATCATGGATAGTTTTAAAAAAAACATAAATCCCTTCAGTAAATAAAGATATTCCCATTACAATTGGAATCCCTGGTATAAATGCAACAACAAGCTTCCAAGATTGCAACTTCAGCAGCGCTAACTATCACGTTACACTTTTCAAATTTTTTTCCAGACAAACCGGGCAAGCAAGATTTTCAAGTAACAACAGGCTTTTAAGATTGTAGCTTACAAATGATAATCGTCACATTACGCTTTTCAAACTCTTTCCTGACAAACAGGACAAGCAAGAACTGCTTCGCAATGTGAAATCATATAACCGGAAACAATTCAAATTAGAAACACATATATTTTAAAACTCCGGGCAATTGAGGAAAGGGTATAAGAGATGTTCGGAGATCACAATACCTTTGCATATGCCTCTTTTTCTAGAGCAAAGTCCCATTCAACAATCATAAGGGAAATGAAGACTGTCATGTTAGACAGAGGAAAAATCAAGTATATGAACCTTTCAAAATCTGATTTCTTATGAAACGTAGTGATCTCCTAAGATGTAAACTCACATATTAATAATTAAACAAAAATCTACCAAGCTACAATGACGTATTATTTCTATTATTAATAGTATTTGGTCTCAAAAGCAAAATTTGAACATTTTATGTTAGAAGTGTGCATTTCTGTATGTTTACTCTAATAGCTAATTAGTGAATATTTAAAACATAAGATATGCCTATATGAAAAACTCCACAACAATGGCATTCAGAGCAGCATATAAGGAATGAAAAGAACCAGGATTAATAAATGTATCACCCTTTTAACTCACAAAATTAAAAAATAAAAAGCATTTACTATATAACTTTACTATTTAAATAATTATGGATATTTTGTATTACAGTTAATGGGATAACTAAATATTTCCACCCTTTTTTCTCTCCTTACTTTGCACATAAATAAATATGTATAATTACATGACATATCTTGTTTGAAATATTAATAAAACATATTATGAGTGAAAGTCAAGTTGCAGTAGATACTTTGAGAGATTTATAAGGGACAGCAATCTTTGATTCATTTTTTTGCTTTTCCTTTTTAACATAAGTCCAAGAGGTTTTATCAGTGACTCTTTTCAGAGAGGGAGATGCCAAATCCATATCTTTAGTTATGGATATAACATTATTGTTTTTGATGAATGCAGTGGCTTCTTCCAGGTTATTGAAAGTCCTCATTTCATTTAGATTTAATATTTTTATTCTGGCAGGAAAGACAAGTTGTGTTTTAATGTTGTTTTGTTTTAATAGCTTTAATACTGGCCAAGCTTTTTTCATCTGTTCCAGTACTCTTAACAGAATAATCATTGTCAAACCTTATTGAGTGCTGGTTATACTTTAAAGGGCTCTTCCTCCAGGCAGTTTTTAAAACCAGTTCTTTGTCCAAATAAAATAAAAACTTTATAACTACTGACCTGGGAGGGGTAGAAAAAAATGTTGATGCTGGTCTTCCTAAAACTCTGTGAGCCCTCTCAATGCCAAATGAGAAACTTCCTTTAAATCTAAGATTTCTGGAATCCATGTATTCAGAACTGTGATGATATCTTTTCCTTCAGGTCCCTCAGGGATGCCAAAAATTCTTATATTAGATATTCTCTCCCTGTTTTCAAGATCATCTACTTTATTGAGAAGCCAAGTATTTTGTTTAATGATAAGTTCTTTCTGAGTCTCTTCTTCTTTGAGTCTTCTCTCAATGTCATTCATGGAGGTTTCTATGTCTGTTATTTTGGATTCATGTTGCTGAATAAGTTCTTTAAGTGAATCTGTTTGTTTCTGACAATTTTCCTTGAGATTTTGTACATTTTCTTTGAAGTCATCAGTTTTTAATGACAATTATTGTATTGCAGAAGTTACCTGTTGTTATTCGCTTTTCAAAGCCAGGTCAGAGTGAAAATTCTTTAAAGTACTCATCTCAGCAAGTAAAATATTCTCCTTTATAGTTTGACAGGAAAAAGTTCACATAGAACTACTAAATTTCCATATGTTATGCTTAAAGTATATATCTATCACTTCTGAGTATTTTTATTGAAAAAAAATAACTTATTTACTGTATTTTATATTGGTTTTATGGAGCTCTGAGAAACTGCTGCTTTCAGTTAGTCATCTAGGCTCCACCCCCTAGACCAAGTATTTCTCATGCTACTTGACTTGCTGATGTGCAATAAATTCATCATTAATACATTGGAGAATGACTTGCATGCCAGACACACATCATCTCTTATCAGTCTGTAGGATACAGAGCATAGTGATAGGGCTTTAAATCGATCCATGTAGTCCTTGAATCCTTATCTCTGTAGGAGTTCCACTTGTTGCATGTCTCTGGACAGATACACACCAAAGGGGGCATTATGTTCGATAACTGGCCTAACGAAGGCTAAGTAAAGGGAGACAATGACATCCCTAGATCTAGGCACAATCCCTTTGTTTACAACCTGTGCTATATATTAGGACTTTCTTATAACAATAGATGCACGTTGGTCAAAAGTTAGGTCAATGTCCATGCAAGTTGCCAAATCCTAAACAATTGGGTCAGCTCTTAGGGGCATATGTCAATGTGGTAGCTCCTGAGGTAGATGACTTCCCAAAGAATACAATAATGCATTTTTAGCATTTAGTTTCTGTCACTCGTCTGGTCAGGATAAAACAGACAACCGGTTGTGGGTTCAGTTCAAGCAGTTTTATTACACACAAACACATCAGGAATGAGGCTTTGCAACCTAAACTTAAAATAACTTATAAACAGGCTGACTACCATACTCATACATGTTGACATTCTGGCTGTTCTCTCAAAATAACACTGCTGCCTGCATTAACTCACTATTTATAAGCACTTGCCTACATCTGGAAATGTTTCTTAAAGGTTCATACACATGTTCTGTTCTACACCCTCCCTCTTTGAGAATAGCTCATATATCAAACAGTATTCCATGACATGCAATTATACAGAAATGATTCCATGACATGCAATTATACAGAAATGATCTTTTGACATGGAATTATACAGAACAAATTCTTTGACATGCAATCATACAAAATCAGAAACATATAAACCAATCATGCCCAGGTTGCTGTGTATTTTACACTAGGTCTAGAAATACAACCTGATCATGTAACATAAAAGTCAGAATTGGATCTAGCAAGGGGGACTGTCTTCAAGAAATGTTCAACTTCGAGGACAACTGGGACATCATTAGGAACAAAAATGGATACTGAGACATGTTCTTCGATATGAACATTGTCAGGGTGGCTCTGAGATCTAGAGTCTGTATTATAGGTATGATCCTGCAATATCATTTCTGATACAGGAAGAAGATGCTTGCAGTTTATTCTGTATTCTATGCCCTCAGATTCCATAAGTAGGATTTCAGCTCTGACCATATACCTCTCACTTGACCAATTCGATCAAAGCCTTTTCAGTTTGCATCCTCACTGTCTCCTTCTTTTAATGGATGAAGAAATCTGCTTATTTTTTCATAATTGGACATCTGAGAAGAATGCTTTTTAAAAGGTTGGGCTTTGCTAGCTCTGTTGTTTTTAGCATTAGGCACCAACAAACTAGAACTGATAGGCAAGGTTATTCTGGTTTGCCTAAATAGAAGTGTCTGAGCAGGTGAGCCAAGTAGGTTGTCACGGGGTATATTTCTGAGATTAAGTAAATTCAAGAAGATATTGGTATTGTCACGTTTTTACTTTTCTATTAATTGCTTTGCACTCTATACTGCACGTTCAGCAAAGCCATTTGACTGTGGGTATTCAGGACAACTAGTAACATGGATAAAGTCCCACTCTTTTGTAAATCTTTGAAACAAGTGGCTGGTAAACTGGGTATCATTGTCAGAAATAATGTTGTGTGGACTACCATGGACTGAGAAATGATGTTTCATCTTAGTAATAGCAGCACTGGACATTAGGTTAGGTAGCAAATCGATTTCAAACCTGTTCGAATAAGAGTCTATCAATAGTAAGTAATGCTGATTGTTCCACTCAGAATATGTCAGTAACTACTGTAGACCAAGGTAGTTCAGTTATATGGCTTAGCTGAAGTCGTTCTTTTCACAAATGTGGTTTAGTACTATTACATACTGAATAAGAATAATGCACATTATCAATGTCCTTTGATAGAGAAGGCCAACATGCTAGTCTTCTCACCCTTCTTTTGGTAGAGTCAGAACCTGGGTGGCCCCAATACAAAATCTGAATGTATTCATGTTGTAAGGAAGTAGGAACAATAACTTTGGGACCTTTGAAAATGATACCATCTTCCATCAGCATCTCATCTCTGTATGGAAAGTAAGGTTGCACTTCTGGCAGTATACCTGATTGCTTTGATGGCCATCCTACATTACTGAAGTGGTTGAGCTTTTGCAAAAATTAGATCAGTCTTTGTATGATCTCTCAGCTCATCAAGGCTTATGGTAGAAAAATTATGCACATCCAGGACCTCAAAGTCAAAATTCTCTGCATCCAGCTGTTCCATGGTATTTCTGGGTGATCTGGATAAGGTAACAGCCAGATAAAGAAGTTTACCATTTGTATAGACCATTTCAAAATAATACTTTTGTAATCTGAACATCATTCTTTGTAGTCTTGCTGGAGCTGAATGCATAGGCTTCTTTAAAATAGTGACTAGAGGCTGATGATAGTTTCGATTTGGATAGCTCAGCCATAAATATAATCATGCAACTTTGAATATGTGAACACAATTGCCAAAAGTTCCTTCTCAATTTGAGCATACTGCATCTCAGTTTGAGTAAGAGTTCTAGATGCATAAGCCACAGGTCTGCCTTCTTGAAGAATTACTGCACCAAGAACAAACTTTGAAGCATCACAGGAAAAACTACTGATTTGTGGACATCATAGTACCTTAATGTAGGAGGGTTGGCAATTTGCTGTTTGATGTTATCAAATGCTCTCTGGTGTTGTTCTAACCATGACCAGGCAACATTTATGCATGTCAGCTCTCTTAAAGGCACTGATAACTCACTAAAGGCAGGGATAAATTTACCCAAATAGTTAACTATACCAAGAAAACACTGTAAGGCTTGGACATTGTCTGGAGCTGGCATTTCAATAAAGGCTGCTTGCTTGGAAAGGTCTGGTCATAAGCCTGTACTGGTAAATAAATGACCTACATAAGTAACTTCTGGTAGTCTGAATTTACACTTCAGAGAATTAAGCTTCAAGTTCATTTCACGCACTTTGTCCAGAACTTTCCTGAGGTTTCTGTCATGCTCTGCTTCACCATTGCCTCCAAAAGATAAATCAACTATTATAGCACACGGATGACCCAAAAAAATCTGGTTGATTGCACACTGAAAGACTTCACAGGCAGAATTTATTCCCAAAGGCATCCAGAGAAATCTGTATCTATCAAATGGGGTACTGAATGTAGTCAGTAATGTAGATTTATGATCATGCATTAGTTGCCAAAATGAACTCTTTGCATCTAAGACAGAAAAAACTGTGGCATTTGGCATGAGGGTGGCAATCTCCTTGGCTGCACACAGAGGATGATGAGGTCTTCTTAATGCCTTCTTCAAGTCTCTTGGATCAACGCATATTCTGATTTCATCTGGATTTTTCTTATGACCAGCTGCCATGGAAGACACCCACTCAGTTGATTCTGTGACTGGACAAATCACACCTTGCTGCACCATTTTGTCTGACTGGACCTTGACTTTGTCCTGCATAGCTATTGGAACTCTTCTTGCTGATCTGACCACTGGACTGACCTCTGGGTCTACTTTCATGGAGTACACAACTGGAAGTTTGCCTAGCTTGTCATTCTCTGAGAAAATAGCATCACTGATGCTGGAACTGGGACATGTGCTTACATGACGAACTTCTTTGCTAAAAGAAAGCAGTTTCATTCTCAAACTGTCTCTGAGACCTAACAATGACTGCACGGGTCTTCTGACTATATAAAATTGCAAGCTGTAACTGCTCCTAGCCAAATAGCATGAAAGCACTACTGAACCATTCATTTGAATCTCTTCACCTCCATAAGCAACAAGCTCTGCACAATTAACCAAATTAAGTTGCACACCAGCTCTCACTTTAGCAAATGTTTCTGCTGACATTATGTTACACTTTGAACCAGTGTCTACTTTGAGCCTCGTGGTCTTACCATTGATTAGAACAGTACAAAATACTTTGTTCTTTGCCAGCAAATTTATTGCATTAGCCTTCTCACTGACCACAGATACACCATCCACATAGAAAGTAGGGTTGCATCTTTCTGTATGATCAGCTTGCTTTCTTGAGTGACCTTTCTTAATAACTGAATCAGGCTTGCTTGATTTACAGAACTTTTGAAAGTGGTTCCATTTTTTGCACTTGTGGCATTGCTGACCAAATGCTAAGCACTTCTCTGTTCTAGACCCATGGTTGGCTCCACAATTATGACAGTTAACAATAAGACTTGACTTGGGTTTTGCTGATTCACCCTTATACTGCACTGAGCATGTCCTTCTTACTAAGCTAGTCTTGGAGTTTGCTAGAAAGTTATGACCCCTCCCAGGGGAACCTATAGGGGTTGCAGATGCCATGTGCTTAGGCCTGTTTCTGCTTGCCACATGCTGCATGCTGTCTACATTTGCTCTACAGGATGCTGAAACCATGCTCTTATCACTTAGAAGCATACTTGCATGCCTTTCTGTGAGCTTATGGATTTGACAAATCTCTATGGCCTTGCTTGATATTAAATCACTGTCAAGAAGCAAAATCTTTCTCACTGCAGCACTATTAACACCACACACAAGCCTGTCCTTTATCAACTCATCTTTCAAGTCACCAATTCTGCACATTTTAGCTTTGTTTCTCAAGTCAGTGATATAAGGTGCAAAAGTTTCACCTGGCTTTTGGTCTCTTGTGTAAAATAAATGCCTCTCTGATGTAACATTTGTCTGAGGGTTGCACATTTCTCTAAAGTTATGTTTTAAGCACCCAGAGTCTTCCCTTGATTCAGCCGGTACCACAATATGATGGTTTGCCCCCTCTCCTGCATATACTTCTGGTGCACACACAAATGAATGGTCTCTTTCAATGGCTTCTGACCCCACTAGGATAAACAAAATGAATGCCCTTGTACATGCATCTTTGTCAAAAAAGATGCCTGTATGAAAATGTATTCCTGCTCAAATACTCTCCAGTTCTCTACTACATTATGATCAAACACAAGTGGACTGGGTCTGCAAAATGCCTCTGCCATATCAACTCACAGTAGTGAAGGTGCTTGGAATTATGTATGAACATACACACACATAAACATATGCCAGAACTTGTAATTATGCCCAATAGCACAACAGACTCTTTGAAATAACTGCACTTTGCCAAATAAATCTCTGTAGCACAGGAATATTTTAAAATCACTCTATTTTGTGAAACCACTCCTTATCAGTGTAAGAAATACTTTGAAATGACTATACTTTCTGAATAAACTGTACACAGCAGAAAAAACTCAGAGTAAGAAACACTTAGAAATGAATGCACTTTGCAAATAAACTGCATACAGCACAAAAACTCTTCAAAATGGCTGTACTTTTGCGAAACAACTCTGTACAGTGTAAGAAACACTTTCAAATGGTGGCACTCTGCAAATAAATACACACAGCACAAGAAACTTTTCGAAATGGCTGTACTTTGATTGCAGCTTGCAATATAACTGTACTTTGAACACAACAAAATCTTTGAAATAATTGCACGGTAATAAAGCACACACTCTGCAAACACTTTGCACACTGAGGTACTTCGAACAACCCTAGTTATGCTTTGAATTGCTTTGGTCAATGCAAAATAGTAGTTTATGCCCAAACATGGTCTTTTACTAAAAAACATTTAGTCACCTTGCTTTTTAAACTTATTTTGCCATTTTATTCTACTCGTTATGCCCTTTTAACCTCTTATCATGCTCATTACACTTTTCTTGTGCTCATTTTACTTTAAACATGCTTGTTATGCAAATCAGAAGTAATTCTGAGCCCCATATAAATAGTTTTGCTAGTTTTATCAAATATAGTTTTGAACATTTTGTTTAATTAATAATGCTTTTGGTGCCTTTCATTTGCTATTTGTTTAATTGATAATGCATTTTTTGCCTTATGAATGCTCCATTTCATTTTCTTTGCAAAATAAATCATTTGTGCAAGTTTTGGTTACCTTAAGTTAATTTCTGTCCCTTTTTGACCATTTGAGCACTGTTGCACTTAACCAGCTCAATCTCCCTTCACCTGCAACTCACCTCATATTTTGAAGAAGTCTCTTAATCCTGGTTCTGATACCATGTCGCTCATCTGGTCAGAATAAAATAGACAAGCAACGGTGGGTTCAGTTCAAGCAGCTTTATTACACATAAACACATTAGGAATGAGGCTTTATAACTTAAACTTAAATAAACGTATATACAGACTAACTACTACACTCATACATGTTAACACTCTGGCTGTTCTCTTAAAATGGTGCTGCTGCCTGCATGTCCTGACTATTTCTATGTATGTGTCTACATCTGGAAATGCTTCTTAAAAGAACATACACATGCTCTGTTCTACAGTTTCAGAACATGATTTTTACACCAGTTATTTATTTGAGACTTAAACCCAGCCACTGGGGATGCACAAGCCAGTTCATTTCTTTGTGTCGGTCCCAAATCCGGATAAATGGGGAGAGTTGCATCAGGAAGGGCATCCAGTATAAAACTTGGCCAAATTATTCATGCGGACACCAGTAAATATTTACATACCGGATCGGTCGAGGCTTGGGTTAATGACTGCCACCAGTACTGTTAGCCAACAGGGTGCTGGTGGAAATTGGGCTACTGTTGGCTGAAAGAGGAGAGAGGGTGGAAGGCATGGCTGAAGGCAGGAAGATAGGAGAAAGGCTAGGACTGTGGTAGTGAGGGTCGGAACTTTGATTCTTGGCAGTATGGCTGGTATATGGAGAGAGCTAGCCGATATGATGGACAGAAAGAAGGTTGGTATATTGTGTGTGCAAGAGACCAGATGGAAGGGGAGTAAGGTTAGGTGTATTGGAGGTGGGTTCAAATTGTTTTATCATGGTGTGGATGGGAGGAGAAATGGCGTAGGAGTTATCCTGAAGGAACAGTATGCTAAGAGAGTTTTGGAGGTGAAAAGAGTGTCGGATAGAGTGATGTTTATGAAGCTGGAAATTGATGGTGTAATGATGAATGTTGTTTGTGCATATGCTCCACAAGTTGGGTGTGCAATGGACGAGAAAGAAAAGTTTTGGAGTGAGTTGGATGAAGTCATGATGACTGTACCCAAGGGTGAGAGAGTGGTGATTGGAGCAGATTTCAATGGGCATGTTGGTGAAGGGAACAGATGGGGATGAGGACATGATGGGTAGGTATGGTGTTAAACAAAGGAAAGCAGAAGGTCAGATGGTAGTGGATTTTGCGAAAAGGATGGACATGGCTGTGGTGAATATGTATTTTAACAAGAGGGAGGAGCATAGGGTGACATACAAGAGTAGAGGAAGATGCACACAGGTGGATTATATCTTATATAGGAGGGCCAGTTTGAAGGAGATTGCAGACTGTAAAGTGGTGACTGGGGAAAGTGTAGTTAGGCAGCATAGTATGGTGGTTTGTAAGATGACGTTGGTGATCAGGAAGAGGAGGAGGAGTGTGAGGTCAGCACCAAGGATCAAATGGTGGAAATTGAAAAAGGGTAATTGTGAGGTGGAGTTCAGGGAAGAGTTAAGACAGGCACTGGGTGGCAGTGAAGAGTTACCAAATAGCTGGGTAACTACAGCAGAGCTAGTAAGGGAGATGGCTAGAAAGGTGCTTGGTATGACATCTGGACAGAGGAAGGACGATATGAAGACATGGTAGTGGAATAAGGAAGTACAGGAGAGTATACAGAGAAAGAGGGTGGCAAAGAAGAAGTGGGATTGTTAGAGAGATGAAGAAAGTAGACAGGAGTATAAGGAGATGAGGTGCATGGCAAAGAGGGAGGTGGCAGAGGCTAAGGATAAGGCATATGAAGAGTTGTATGAAAGGTTGGACACTAAGGAGGGAGAAAAAGACCTGCTAGCTAGATTAGCTAGACAGAGGGACTATGCTAGGAAAGATGTGCAGCAGGTAAAGGTGATAAAGGATAATGAGGGAAACATACTCACAAGCGAGGACAGTGTGTTGAGCAGATGGAAAGAGTACTTTGAGGGGTTGATGAACAAAGAGGATGAGAGGGAGAGAAGGTTGGATGATGTGGGGATAGTAAATCATGAAGTGCAATGGATTCGCAAGGAGGAAGTAAGGATAGCTATGAAGAGGATGAAGAATGGAAAGGCTGTTGGTCCAGATGACATACCTGTGGAAGCATGGAGGTGTTTGGGTGAAATAGCAGTAAAGTTTCTAACCAGATTGTTTAATGAAATCTTGGAAAGTGAGGGGATGCCTGAAGAATGGAGAAAAAGTGCTTGTCTACCGATTTTTAAGAATAAGGGTGATGTGCGGAGCTGTAGTAACTACAGAGGGATTAAATTGATCAGTCAAAGCATGAAGTTATGGAAAAGAGTAGTGGAAGCTAGGTTATGAAGGGAGGTGATGATTAGTGATCAGCAGTATGGTTTCATGCCAGGAAAGAGCACTACAGATGCAATGTTTGCTCTGAGAGTGTTGATGGAGAAGTACAGCGAAGGTCAGAAGGAGTTGCATTGTGTTTTTGTAGACTGAGAGAAAGCATATGACAGGGTGCCTAGTGAGGAGTTGTGGTATTGCATCAGGAAGGTGGGAGTGTCAGAGATGTATGTAAGAGTGGTACAGGATATGTACAAGGGTAGTGTGACAGCGGTGAGGTCGGCGGTGGGAGTGATGGATGCGTTTAGGGTGGACATGGGATTACATCAAGTATCAGCTCTGAGCCCTTTCTTATTTGCAATGGTGATGGAAAGGTTGACAGGCGAGATCAGACAGGAGTACTCATGGACTATGATGTTTGCGGATGCCATTGTGATCTGTAGTGAGAGTAGGGAACAGGTGGAGGAGACCCTGGAGAGATGGAGAAAGGAATGAAGGTCAGCAGGACTAAAACAGAATATATGTGTGTCAATGAGAGGGAGAATAGAGGACTGGTGAGGATGCAAGTAGTAGAGGTGGCGAAGGTGGATGAGGTTAAATACTTGGGATCAATAGTTCAGAGTAATGGTGAGTGTAGAAGAGAGGTGAAAAAGAGAGTACAGGCAGGATGGAGTGGGTGGAGAAGAGTGTCAGGAGTGATTTTGACAGATGAGTTCCAGTAAGAGTCAAAGGGAAGATTTACAAGAGGGTAGTGAGACCAGCTATGTTATATGTGTTGGAGACAGTGGCATTGACAAAAAGGCAGGAGTTAGAGCTGGATGTGGCAGAGTTAAAGACATTAAGATTTGCACTGGGTGTGACAAGGGTGGATAGGATTATGAATAAGTATATTAGAGGGTCAGCCCAGGTTGGAAGGTTTGGAGACAAAGCCAGAGAAGCAAGATTATTTTGGTTTGGACATGTGCTGAGAAGGGATGCTGAGTATATTGGGAAAAAGATGCTAAGGATGAAGCTACCAGGTAACAGGAAAAGAGGAAGGCGTAAGATAAGATTTATGGATGTGGTGAGAGAGGACATGCAGGTGGTTGGTGTAACAGAGCAAGATGAAGAGGACAGGAAGAAATGGAAGCAGATGATCCACTGTGGTGACTTCTAATGAGAACAGCCGAAAGAAGATGATGAGATGATGATTTATTTGAGACTAACATTCCTACAGGATAGCTGTCATTTGGGGATTCAATGACTGCTCCTAGTTTCCAGTCACCTGCAAAGTTAGTCAGCCAGAGCCTTTTGGTATTGGTTTTTATTTATTACTTATTTATTTATTGACATTTGTTGACCAGGAAAGTCCACTGGGCCCAACGACCCATTTTTAGTGGAGACCCAGGCAGAAAAGCTCCATACAATCACAGAAATTTTTACATAACATCAGCTTAACTTTGAAAGTCAAGAAAGTTTTTACATAATGCAAACTGAAGTATATATACAAGACAAATACATATTATAGAGGTATACAATACAAGAAAATAAACCCAGTGTGTTAAATTTTTAGTAACTCTGTTTGTATATTCTCATAAGTAAGAATACTGTTTAATTAATTCTGTTTATTCAGCCACAGAAATAAAGAAAGCAAGAGAGATTGGATACGAAGACAGGTAGTGTAAATTGCAACTATATTAAGTTAGTAAAAGTATTTGCAGTGTACAGCAGCCACAACATTTAAGGTGGTTTAATCATATGACTACAAGAACAGACAAGGTTATTGAGATAGTGTTCTTTTAATGCAAATTTAAATGTTTTTAAAGAGACTAATTGAGTAATAGAGATAAAGGGAGCGCATTCCAAAGTTTGGCAATGGCATTGGAATAGAGACACTGTCCAGCTCTTTTGTTGGGTTTAGTTATGGTTAAGAGTTGTTTGTTAGAGGACCTAAGATGCCAAGTAGGGGTGTGTGTTTGTAATATAGTTTGAAGGGATGGGCAGTAGTTTGGATTATTTAGTAGTTTGTGGGTGATTGTAAGTTGGGAGTAATGTAGGTAATGAGGTAACTTAAACCAGTTTATAGATTTAATGGCCAGGCAATGATGTGTGTGAGTTGGCATGTTGGGGACAAACTTAGCTATTTTATAGTAGCACGACTGCAGTTTGTTCAGGAGAGATGTGTGTAGGTTAGTGAGAATTGGGCAACCATGGAGGAGGGAGGGTAGAAGTAGACTATTAGCTAGTTACAACTTGGTAAACTTGTCCAAACAGAGTTTATGCCTTTAGAGTTTGCCAAGCTTAAAATGGGTCTTTTTGATTTCTCTGAGTATATGATTCTCAAAGGATAGTTTGTCATCAGTTGTGCTGCCAAGTAGTTTGGCTGTTTTTACAGTTTCAATTTCTGTATTGTTTTGAGAGAATATTTTAAAGTCTAGAGTTAGAAGTTTGGCTGTGAAGAGTAAAAGTTTTGATTTTTTGGGATTAAGTAGCAGTTCAGCTTCATTAAGCCAGGATTCGATGGAAGTAAATGCATTTTGTGTTAACTTTAGGAGATCTGAGGTGTTGTTAGAGGATGTAATTATAATTGAATCATCCGCATATTAAATGAGTGTACTTTGCAGGGATTCTTTATGGAGATTATTAACAAATATGTTAAAAAACAAGGGCCCAAGAATAGACCCTTGGGGAACGCCTATGTTGTTGAGAAGGTAATCGGATTGCTTACTTTGCCATCTAACAGATTGTTTTCTGTTGTGTAGATAGTTATGGAACCAGATTAGAGTGTGTGGGGAGCAGGTTATGGTCTCAAGTTGTTTTATTTCAGAAAAGAAGATGCCAAACAGGATAGGTCCCAACACAGAGCTCCTGAGGACTCCACTGGTGACTGGTTCATTTGTGGAAAGAACTTCCCCTATTTTAATTATCTGTATCCTATCTGTGACCCAGTTGGCAGTTTCCCAGTTTATTTAGCTTTTCTACTATGCCTGAGTGGGGAATGGTGTAAAAAGCTTCGCCCAGGTCAAGGCATGTGGTGTGTACCATTTGCCTTATCCACGGCTTTGCTGATGAGTAATCATGACCTGTTCTTGACAAATCCAAACTCAGATGTAGGAGGTTCCCTATGTCCTGATTGATTAATTCCATGATAAGTCTTTCCATGGCTTTCCATATGAAGTTTGTCAGACTTATGGGTCTGTAAGTGCCTGGGTCTGTGGAAGGTCCTCCCTTATGGAGGGGAGTGGTTGCAGCTGTACAAAATCTGTATGCAGGCTAAGACTGAACAGTGTTGTTAGGGATGTGGCTAAATCATGCTTCCAGCTATTAAGATGCATCCAGGGATATTGTTGGGACCCATCAATGTAGTATTTTTGGCTTTTGATAGCACTTTTATATCTTAGTCTTTTGTGACAGCTGGAGGCATGCCAATTTCAGGTATATCTTGAGGGACAGATGGAGGAGAGAGGGGGTTAAAGTTAGCGCTAAATTTACTGATCAGTAGGTTCACTGTATCTTCAGATTCAGTACAGGTAGCATTGTCCACAATCAGTTCAGCACATTGTTACATTGTGCTTTTGAGATTATGAACATAATTAAAAAATACCTTGGGTTTAAGGTTCAAACATAATAAAATAAACTTCAGTCATTGGCAGATTAAAATACAGTTTATTAAAAGAAATAACACACATGTGTGGAGAAACAGTATCAAGAAGTCATATCTCCCCAAACAAAAGAATCTATGATCTTTTTATACAAAAACATTAACAAAGTAGTAAACGTTATCAACCATACCACTGCTAGAATCCAATAGAAAAATGCTGACTAATACAGTTCATAATACTGTTTATTCTTCAGGCCATTACTAAATATCTAATAGAAATACATCAGGTTTAGTAAAATAGATCTACAATTTCTTATCTGCATTTTTAGGTTAATATGGAATAAGTTTCTTTTTACCATTTGATTTAGAAGGAATGCTGCCTCAGGTTCAGGGAATGAAACTTAACATTCTGTACGTTTCCATGTTTCCACTTGTACGGTTACAAACACATACACTAACCTTCTAGGACACGTACACTTTCATTTTAACCCTTTACAATCCCTCATTTGATGCTGAGAAAGCATCACACTTATATCATAAAACATCTTTTACACTTTAAATATATTTTCATACATTTTTCCAAAACCTTCAAAAAGTAACTCTTCTTTTCCAATTTCTATTTCATGTTCATTTATATGATCTGTAAATCACACTTTTTCAAAATCACTAACATGCAAATTCTGTAACAATGGGTTTGATCAAGATGCAATGAGTTTGGTCATTAAAGCTTTGCATAAAAATAAAAGCAAAAACACAATCATAATAATAATAGCAATAAGCATAATAAATTTCAGCAACTTGCCTCCCCATCCTGAAAACAAATTGGTTAGCCAAGCCCATTTTGAAATATCAGCTTCCTTGGTATCTGACAGTTCAGTCATTTTTTGGATGATTTCCAAATGACTGTATTGAGTGCTCATTATTGGGAATAAACAAAGAGCATTCCTCGTGCATGAGACTGCATGTACCTCCCTTCGAAGCAAGTACAAATCAAGTGCCATTTGATCTTGGAGTACCACTGCATACATGGCACTTGTAATCAAATTAACAGTTTGATATGTTGCATGGCTTAATACTTCTAATAGCTAAGAGAGCTTTCTCAGCTCCCAAACTTATTTTTACAGTCCCATAAGCAGGTAATATAACAGCCCCAGAAATAACACAATCACCAAGGTCCATATGAGATAGTCCTTTAAAAGTTGCTTGCTCTAAATCATGATGATAAATCAATGACGCATCAACCTTTTCAATTGGATTTCTTGCAGTCTGAGTATCTCGTATATTACAAATTTTACCACTGGGCAGAGTATCTTTATGTCAAACGACTGGAAGAACTCTCCCAATATAACAACACCCTGACCGGTTTGCTGGCAGCCAGGGATATGCTAGACTGCCACAAATAAAATTAAATTTCTTCAGCATGACCATATCTCTTACTCCACTATGCATTCTTTGAGTAATACTACAACTAATCTGTCCAACCTCCACAGTCCCATTTTTCGCATAGCAAGTATATCCTTTGACAGTCACTGACAGTCTAAGTGCAGCAATTGTATTAAATGATGTGAATGGGTGGCTGCAGTCGTGTAGCAGTTAGCATTGCTGCCCGACAGCAAGAGGTTCTCTGGTTTGATTCTTAGCTGGGGTGCCTTCTGTGCATAGTCTGCACTTCCTCCCTGTGGTCATGTGGGTTTCCTCCCACATTCCAAAGACATGCAGTAAGTGGATTGGACACTCTAACTTGGCCGTAGGTGCGAGTGAGTGGTATGGATGAACTACTGCAGCAGGGCTAGTCACCTGGTGGTGTAAAATCTTGGTTCGGTATGATTGTCACTGTTGAAGTAACACCCTGATCCCATGCGCAAAATGGGAAAAAGGAGTTGAGGATGGATGGATTATGCCACAAAGCATTTTTACCTAGTACCACTGATGAAAAAGCTGCCTCCATATCAACTTCATTTTACAGGTACTGGAAACAATGGGATACCTCCATCATAGGCAGTAGGTGTGTGGCCACATAACCAACAATTACTAACATTTAGAGTCTTAGCATATGTATTCAAAGTGGTATGGAATGTACTGAAACTGGAATGCCAATCTGCTGATTTCTGTCTAGATTTTATCTATCATTTTATTTTTCTTTTAAGAAACTGAGCAGTACTTACAGTTTCAGCAGGGATCAGGAAATGTAGCAGTAGAACAAAAACAACAATTGCAGTCATCACAGTAACAATCAGACCTGAATGATAAGCTCGGCAGGGTCGGAGTGAGTTTTCAAACATGTCCAGACACAAATTCATTTTGTGATGAATAGCTCACTGCTGTACTCTAAACACACTCCATAAAGATTGCTGTTGTAGGTTAGCTCCCATGAGCGGTGCTTGGTCACCTGACTCAGGAAAAATGTCTCCTTCTGATGTCCTCAGTATCAGTCATGGGTTCTGTTCCAAGCCTCTCTGGATTTTCTACTGGTACGAGAGGAAACCAGTTCATCATCAGGCAAGGTTGCAGAGGGTAGGTTGAAAGGAATGAGTCGGCTTCCCTCATTTGGGACTACGTTTCAAATATGGCTGATATGGATTCATGTTGGAGGCCCTTCGAGTCTAACAGCTGTAGCTGCGATGAGGAACATCAGGAATGAGCATTTCCTTTGAGGTTGGAGGGCATGTCATCTGGAGAAGCCCCAATCTCCTTGGTTGACATCATGTGTTGCATCATGATCAGGCTGGAGTTGGGCAGAGATAACCTGTGATTGAAGATGCCACAGAACAGAAATAAGTTATTTACAATATGTAAACATTTTTTCATCAACTACCTGCAGATCAAGATTTGTGGGTAAGGGTGTGACTGGCATCCTCATAGGGTGTCCCATGTGCATTTCATGAGGGGAGAACATTTTTGATGCACTGATTGCACTGGGGATAGTAAATAAAACTAAGGGTAAAGCCTCTGGTCATTTTAGACCCATTTCTGCAGTAAGTTTTGCTAACTTGGTTTTCAAAGTTTGATTCATTCTTTCTATCATGCCTCAAACCTGAGTTCTGTGTGGACGGTGATACTGCATCTAAATATTTAGAACATTACAAATTTGTTGAATAATCTGACTTGCAAAATGAGTATCTCTATCTGACTGAATACAATATGGTACCCAAAATGGGGTATAAACTCATACAACATCTTCTTAGCCACTGAGTCTGCATCATTTTTGATGCATGGGTATGCTTCTACCCAACCAGAGAAAACATCAGTCAAAACTAGTACATATTT
This sequence comes from Protopterus annectens, assembly GCF_019279795.1. NCBI lineage: Eukaryota > Metazoa > Chordata > Ceratodontiformes > Protopteridae > Protopterus > Protopterus annectens. The sequence goes on from NC_056729.1 coordinate 168,759,672, forward strand.
AAACCTTGCACACATTGGCAATTATGTGATGTCATGCTGTAAATAACAAAAAGGTCCCCATGGTTTTTAATATGCTGTGTGGGAACAGTCAGAGATTTAGAAACATTAAATTGATACTGACCAACTTCTGAAGCATAAGGAGCATACCAGTCAGTCAAAATTAGTCTTATTAAAGCATTTTTTCCCAGATGGGAAGGCAAATTGTAAGCCCATGCCAATTGTGGTAGAAGAGTTCATGATGCTACTAACCTTACATCCAGATGGCACCAAACTAAGTCCAGGGAATGACAACAGCCATCATGAATCCACCTTACCCTTTCAGAGTCATCACCTTGTCTCTGAAAAAACAACAATTCCTGCAAAGTTACAAGTACATTTTCAACTTGAAGAGGCTGCAAAACAGAAGCCTGAACAGGATTTAATAAAGCAGCCTGCCTTGCCACTGTATCAACAAAGGTATTTCCCACGGATTCAAATGAGGTATCTGACCTATGAGCAGCACCTTTAACAGCAGCTGTCTCCCTAGGGAGAAACTGGGCATCTAATAACTCATTTACAAGAATGGCATTTTTAATTTTTGCCCTGCAGAGGTTAAATAACCTATTTCTCTCCAAAGGTTTCCAAAATCATGAGCCACTCCACAAGCGTGTCTTGAATCACTGTACACAGTAATAGTCTTTTCATGTACTAGCTTGCAAGCTTCAGTAACAGCTACTAATTCAGCTACTTGAACTCAAACATTTCCCTGCAATTGTCCAGTCAGTAATACTTGATCAATACTACAGATCGTAAAAGTGTCTGTCAATTGTCTGTATTCCCTTCTGATGCACCATCCATCGACAAACAAAATTAAGTCAGGGTTCTGCAGACGAGTATCCCTGAGATCAGATCTAGGAGGAAGAACATTATTAATAACAAACACAACCACGAAGTTCACCTTCATCAGAAGTAGGGATAAGAGAGTCTAGATTCAAGGGAGGGCATCTAATAATCTGCAAAGAAGGATTATTAAGCAGAGCTAACTCATATTTGGAAAGTCTAGAGGAAAAAAGATATTGTGGTTTAGCCATTAATAATAAAGCATGAACAGCAGGAAACTGCAACAAAGGTATCATGACTTAAAGTAAGTGCCGCTGCCATATCAACTAACCGGGCAGTTGTGGATACAGCTCTAAGGCAAGGGGGAAGTGCGGCTGATACTGCATGACGATTTGTACTGTAATTAGCAGCTAGTCTAAAGCCATCATTCATTTTCTGTACTAATAATCTTAATGCTACCTTGTTGCATTCACAACAGAAAAGAAAGAGCACTTTAGAATAATGTGACAGTCCTAATGCCATGGAAGGGACTCGGGGGTGTCTTTTTTCAATAGTTCTAGTAAAGATTTAATTATTTCAGCATAGTTGGGTATCCACTGTCAATAATAGCCTACTAAACCAAGAAATGCTCTCTCTAAGTTGTCTTAGAGAAGTAGGTCTCTATGCTGTCTGTATAGCTGTAATGTGAGAGGGCAGAATGTGTTATGCATTTTCAGAGATTAGATGTCCTAAAAACTGGACTTGTGGTTGCCAAAGCTGAAGCCTGCCAAAGCTGAAGTTTAGATGGTTTACTTTAAATCCTAACTCAGCTAGTTTTCAGAAGAAAATGCTATCAGTCTGACAGCAAAAGAATTAGATGCTATGAGAAGATCATATATGTACTGTACTAAGGCAGACCTACAAGGTAACTGTATTTTATCTAACTGCTTTTTCATTTCCCTAAAAAATAAGGTAGGTGATTCTACATATCCTTGGGGTAAGCGTGTCCATGTGTACTGGTGTCCTTTATATGGAAACACAAATAAATAGTGACTATCAGGGTGTATTGGGACAGAAAACAAAACTGAGGAAATATCAATAACCAAAAGTTGGTAGCAGAAAGAGGAAATGAGCAAAGAATAGTTGCAGGGTTAGATACTATGGGAAAAGCAGGCACAACTAGTGCATTCACAGCTCTCAGATGTTGGACAAATTTATAAGTGTCTTGGCCAGGTTTCTTTAATGGCAAAATGGGTACATTACAAGGACTCCTAGTAGGAATAAGTATGCCTTGTTGCAGCAATGTTGAAATAACTGGTTCAATTCCTGCTTCTGCTCCTGCAGAAAGAGAAAATTTTGTCACCATGGGCAAGGTTCACAAGGTTTTAAAGTAATTTGTGCTGGTGTAGCCTCTCTAATAAGTTGTGCCTCATTTTCATGGATTGTCCGTAACTGTAAAGGAACTGTATTTAGTAATTCTTCATCTGATGGCTGTACAGGTTCTGTGTCAGTAGGGAAAGAAAAGAGCATTTCCTCATCCAAAACACCTACAACAGCACACATCTGCATCACTGGAGACTCATTGGGAACATTTAAATATATTTCATTCAGTGTACAGAATATTGTACATTGCAATTAACAGAAACAATCCCTACCTAAAAGATTAAGGAGTGCAGAGTTTCCAACAAGAAAAGCACATAGATATGTCAGCAGTACCAACTGAATGGAAATTGAAACTGTCTCAGGACAGTATAAAGAGACTCCCTGATACCCCAACTCCTTGCACTGTGTTGCAGGACAAAAGGAAATTCTTGGTCATGGAAGCATTTAACATTGATCTAGTAGCTCCAGTATCTATTAGAAAGGGGATATTGCTGACATGAAGTATAATGTTAATGAATGGTCCTTTCTGGTATACAGGTATGAAAGGAAATAGCTGTGATCTCTGTTCATGACTATCCTATTTATCTTGTTGCCAAGCTGATGACTGCCAAGGAATGTTTCATGTAGAAGGTTGTTGCCTCGCATTTTGATGGACATTTTTCTGATTTTGTGGTGGCAACTGATTATCAAATGGATTGTTAGACTGTACTGGCACATCTACTGACAGCAGGAAAGGATAATTGCCCCTCCAATGACCATTCTGGCCACAATTAAAACACATATTTGAATTTGATTCTAGTCTCTGTCCTTGTGAATTTGGGGTATTGTTAAAATTCTGAGGAAATGGTCCTTGATTTTGAAAAAAAAAATAAATCTATTATGTTCCCCACTCCCTCCGCTATTTTTCCCTCTATTTCTGGTAAACTGTTGGAGCTGTAAGTTTAATATTTTTTCTTGTCACTCTCATTTTTCATGAATAAGGGTGTCTGCTAAATACTGAACCTGATTAACAAGTTCATGAAGCCCCAAACTTGGCCAAGTTAAGCAAACCTTTTTTAGCTGATCTTGAATGGAGGGCAATTAACCATTGACAAAAGCAGCTGAGAGACCACTTGCTGCTGGACCTTCAGTAGGCTCTGTATAACCTGAGAAAGCTTCCAGGGCATCTGTCATATGCTGCAAATAAGATTAAACTGACTCATCCTCTCTCTGTGTGGCTGCGTTTATCCGGAATCAGTAAGGCACTGGTAGACATACTGCAGTAATAGCCTGTAATAAGCGAGTCCTAGTTGCCTAAAAAGCCACTACATCTGCATGCTGTGGAACAGGGTCTGGCATATTAACATGATCCCAAATATGTTTAAACATATCAGGCGGAATGGATGTGCTCATCACTGCTCTGAGATCCTCTAAAGTAAGATTTTGCAATTCAACATACCCCTTTAAGATTCTTGCATATTTTACTGGATTTGTTCTGAACGATGTGAGACAGTTCAAAATAATTTGGAAATCAACTACAGACCAAGGATGGACCACATTTATAGTGGAAGGTGCTGCTTTATCTCTGCCAAGTGCTTGGTTCAGGACTTGTCGCAGAGGATGTAGGTGGGTAGACACTATCTCCCTCTTCCTCTGAGGAGGAATCAGAATAATTTTTATCTAGATTAAATTTATCAGAGCCAAAATAACCATCCCAATCTACAATTATTTGGAACTGAGTAACAAATTTACATGAACATAGCTTTTGTCATCTAGGAAGAGAAGATAACACCCCTTTTATACATTGTCTCAGAAAGCTCATAAACATCAGAGGTATTTTAGACTGGATATGGTCTGAAACAGAAGAAGAGGAAGAGGTTTCAAGTTGGCTAGAAGAAGGAGATAACTGAGGAGGTTGAGTCATTTGGCTAGTGGAGGTGAACGACTCAGAAGGTTGCCTTCTCTGAGAAGGTGATGGAATAATAATCTCTGAGGTGGAAGAAGAGACAGCAGAATGATGATGGTCAGGGGGTGATGGTGGTGCATTATAAGGTGGAGGTGGTGCAGTGGGCAAAACTAAGCAATTGTCATCAGATGACCGACCATGACTAAGTTGTAATTTCTGTAGTTCCCTAAGGGGATAGAGCCCATAATCACCTGGTCTCTGACAATCAGAATGTTGTAGATGATTAATCATCTTATTAGCTGATTGTAACTGTGTTTTAAGTTTAGCTGTGTTATGTTTCAAACTATAAACTATAGAATCTTTTTCTCTACCTTTAGATTCTATCTGCCATGCATTAAAGGCTAACCAGCAGACATCAGGGACTTTATTACCTTTTTCTCTAAGTCTCTTTTATAAGTTTAACAAAATATTTTTATCAAAAGTACCAGCAGGTGGAAAAGTCAATTTACCATCATTTTTAGTGAGCTCATGCCATTTATCTAAGTAGAGACAGATATCTCTGTTACAATTCTGAAACATATGTCTTGCAGGAGTACCATACTCCAGTTCTTTTAAAGTACCCACATTCATTCCCAATTTAAAGAAAAGTTGAATTGTTAATACAAACAAAAAAAAAAAAGATATTACACTCACATACTAACCTACATGCATACAAAAGCTACATTTACCTGTGGAAACCTGAAAGTCTGCAAATATTGAAAATTCCAAAGAAATGTACAGTTGTGAAGTAATGCTACAGAAAACACAATAGACAAAAAACTGTGAAAGGGCCCAGTAAAGCGGTTTTCTGTAGAACCAGCTCACAGCAGTTTGAAAATAAACCTCAATCACTGGCAGATTAAAATATAATTTATTAAAATAAATAACACATATTTGGGGGACAGTACTCAGGAAGTCATGTCACCCTGAACAAAAGAATTCATGATCTTTTTATAGGAAAACTTTAACAAAGTAGTAAACTTTATCAATCATAACTGTTAGCATCCAATAGAAAAATGCTAACTAATACAGTTCATAATACAGTTTGTTCTTCAGACCATACTAAATATCTAATAGAAATAAGTCAAATTTAGTAAAATAGATCTGCAATTTCTTATCTACATTTTTAGCTTAGTATGGAATAAGTTTTTTTGTTTTTTTTTTTACCATGTGATTTAGAAAGAATGCTGCCTCAGGCTCAGAAAATAAAACATAATCATTCTGCACTTTTCCATGTTTCCAGTTGTACTGTTGCAAACACATATGCTAACCTTCTAGGACATGTGCAATTTCATTTTAACCCTTTAGACTTGTGATTGTCTTTGGCTTGAGTAGCTGTTTTAGCCTCAAACTTGTCTTTGCTGGATTTTATTAAGCTCCTGAGTTGTTTATTTTAATGACAGGGGCTCTAACTTTCAGGGAATCACTCTTCTTATTTTTGGTCAAAATTAATTTCCTTTTATTATAATGCTTGTTGATATTATGGTTTCATAATGTGGGTTTGTTTCTGGGGTTTGAACTTCAGTTCCTTCTGGGTACAGTTGCATCTTTGTAGCTGTTTACATGCTGGTATAGTGTGTCAGTGTATATTTCTGCATAGTCAGTAGAGTTAATTAGGTTTGATGGGGATTTGAAGCTTGGTAATGTATCACTTATGAGTAGGTAGTTTGCTTAAAGAAATTTCTAAACGTACCTTGGAAGGAAGGAATCTCTGGTTTCATGTTTATTTTGAAGAGACTGCTTTATGGTCAGACCGAACAAGTGATGAAGGTACACAAGGGATAGTACAAGATGCTCCCATATTAGTCAGGACAAGATCCAAGATGTTATTCCCATAGTAGATATTCTAATTCTTCCCTGACATTTGTACTGACAGAGTCCATGAATCTCTGTGATTGTGCACTAGAGGTGGTGTAGGTTTCCCTGTCTATAGCTCTACAGTTTAGATCACATAGGAAAATTGTATCAGATTTAATACTGAATGATTCTAGTTCCTGTAGATAAGTGTTGTGGCTTTCTTTTGTCATGGATGGAGTTCTATAACTATCTAATATATGGTAAGGGACTTTTCTGCAGGTTATTTTGATATGAAAAAGTTCAAATGCACCATACTGCTTTACCAATCTTGATGTGAGTCTCTTCTGGGTGTAGATTGATGTACCTCCATCTTTTATCTCCTCCTGTGTAGTAGCTGGTCTAATTGTGTGCAAGGTGTTATAGTCCTGCACAGCTTGAGTGCTCTCCACTATTTGAAACCATGTCTCAGTCACTGCACAGACATCAATGTCTTCCAGGTTGAGAGGAGGTTGTAGGAAGTTGAGTTTCTTGTTCAGAATCATAGCATTGATCAGTAATACCTTCATATTTTCCTTTGCTTGTTCATTTTATTGGTGGATTTATCAGGTCAGCATTGCCTAGAAAAAGGCACTAGGGGTGGGCAATGTCTTTGCAAATAATCAAAACTTTAGAGGGGCTAGATGTAGGCCATCCTTAATAAAGTAGTATGGTCTGTCAATCATATTCTCCCAGGCTGACAAATACTGGACCCCCTCTTAATAAGACCAAAAACTAAGTCAATTATTGAAGTCAATTAATTTTTGCTCATATCTAGGCATCATTCCTAGAGAAAATAGAATGATCCTCATTGCTAGGTTTATACCTGCCTTAGACACATAATCTGAGAGCTCTATCATATCTCTCTTCATATAATCCAGAAAAGTACACCTCAAGTCATTGACACCAGCAATGACAGAGTCATACCGATACTTGTTGTTGAAGGACTTGAGTACATGCATGATCTGATGGATTCTGGCACCAGACAAGCAGCTAACCAGCTCTCTTTCCTTGCTCAGCCTGGCAGGAGGCGCATCTGTATGCCTTACAATGGAGTTACCTATAACAAGAGTATTTGTTTGGGTTGATGCCTGCTTTATGGGTTCAGCATCCATTCCTTTCAGACTCCATGTGCTATGCGAGGAAGTAAGCTTAATATGCTGAGTGTGCTTTGTGCTTGTGTTGTGTTTTGGGGGTCTTTGAGGTTTAGGCAAGGTAATCTTTAGAACCTCAGCATATGATGGATTATGTGTATTGTGATGGCCTTGGAGAGGTGTAATGTGTGGTGTACTGCTTATGATTTAGGTGGCTGAGTTTACTGTGTGTGAGATTTTTGCCTCCTATGATATTAAACAAATACATCTCTCACACACTGTGTTATGCTGTTTGAGTAATAGATGATCATCAGACAGCATGAGACAATTCTTACAAGGTGTTAAGATAACCACCTCCATCAGGCTGACTAGAGAAGATACTTTATAAAATTATATTTGTGTGCTTATTGTCAGCAGCCAATGAACGGGGAGAGTGAGGGAATTATGTTGTCAAATTATCATAAGGGGCAGGCAACAAGCAGATAACACAGTACAAACACAGGTTTAATAAAGAACTCAGAACTCTAGTGCCTCAGCTTACAGTCTTGCAGGAGTAATACAAACACACAACTTTGGTTTGATGAGGATGGGTGTAAGATACCTGCCTTTTATTTCCTGCCCAAATTACATAAAAATTTGCAGAGCTCTCCTGGTCGTCCAGTTGTTGGTGCCCATAAATATTTTTTAATCAATATAGGTTTACTTATACATGAACATTTAAAGTCCCATGTTATGAAATTGCAGTCTTATATAAAAGACTCTTGATTTTTTTGGATAGAATACAGGACATTAAGTGGAGTAGTGATATGTATTATGTAGTTATGGATGTGAAAAGTTTATACACTAGCATTAGACATCACGATGGCATCAAAGACTTAAATTATTTTTTAGGTAATTCTCCCTTGTCCTGTTACATAATAGAACTTACACATTTTTGTTTATTAAGTAATTATTTTGTTTTTGATGGATGTGTGTATCATCAATTACAAGGTATCGTCATAGAAGCATCCTTTGCCCCCATGCATGCAAATCTGTTTATGGCACTTTTTATGTTGGAATACGTTGTATAAGCATGAGTTTGTAAGAAATTATGTTATTGCCTATTACAGATATATTGATGATTTAGGTTTTATTTGTAAATGTGGTAGGCATAATGTCATGAATTTTTGCTTGGATTTATAACAAAATATTTATGGTTTGAAATTTGATGACATACAGTGTGGTAGTACGGTCCATTTTCTAGACTTGGTATTAGAGGGTATTAATGGTGGGGGCATCAAGACATTAGTACATAGGAAATTTGCTGACAACTTTCATTTTTTGCATGGGGCTAGTTTTCATCCCCAGCATTTGTTGGAAGCCCTACCCTATGGGGAGTTTCTTCAAATGCACAGAATTTGTAGTGATTGGGGGATTTTGTAAGAGAGTGCAGGTACACTTTCCATATGTTTGTTAATAGGGGCTATAACTACAATATGGTTAAGAAGTCTTTACAAAGAGTTGTAGCACATAGACTGGGACTAATCAGTGTCAAAATGTTATGCATGGAGAAGGGAATAACACCGAATTGTGTAAAAATCAGATATATTTTGCCTCAGTGTATAATAGCTTGAGCAATAGGATTAACGAAATATTGCATAGCTGTTGGAAATATTTACTTCAGGGTGTGGAACTGGAAAGAATAATAACAAATAGTCCTTGTATTTCCTATAAAAAAGGAAAAAGTTTAAAAGATTTTTTGGTTTCTAGTTATTTCTCTATGCCTAATGAGACATTATATATAACCCCTGCCATGAGGGGTACTCACCCTTGTGGTGGTTGCTCTATATGTTCCTATGTTGTTACAAATTAAAAAAAAAAATTAAGAAAATAAATGGTATTATGTTTTCTCCTGGTGGTAGTTTTTCATATAATAGTGAAGGGGTAATATATGTTCTTAGATGCCCCTGCAATTTATTTTACATAGGAGAAAGTAAAAGAAAAATTAAAGTAAGAATACAGGAACATATAAGAGATATAAAGAATGGCAAAGTAGAAAGTAACATTGCAATGCACTTTAAAACAGTTCATAATGCTGATTATTCTTTTATGAAAATTGGTGAAATATGTGATATTAAGGACAAATTTCTTTATAAAGAATCTGTTTATATTTTAAAGTTTAATACTATGGTACCTGTAGGTTTAAACTTAGAGATTAATTGGAAACAATTATTATGTAACTGAGTAATTAATTAATGAATGGTGTTATAAAAAGTCTGTGTAAAGTTGTGTGTTTGTATTACTCCTGGAAGGCTGTAAGCCGAGGTGCTAGAGTTCTGAGTTCTTTATTAAACCTGTGTTTGTACTGTGGCCAGTTGTGGATTTCTTCTTGCTGTCGTTCTTCAAGTTGTTACATAACAAACATATAACACAACTACTACATGGTGGGTGGGGAAAACAATTAGACTCTCAGCTCTGAGCTGACTGGCCTAACATCATCATTGCCCTCACACTGTACTATATGCGGCCTTTCTCTGTCTGTCAATCACATCAGTCCTCATGCTGCTTTAGCACTGCTTGCTCTGTTGCAGCTTAGTGCTATCTGCCCCACACATCAGCCCTCACTCTGCCCTCGCACTGCTTGCTCCATAATGCAGTCTAGCACTGTCTGTCCATCACATTATCACTCAGTCTGCTCTAGCACTGGTAGCTCCATAATGCAGTCTAGCACTGTCTGTCCCACACATCAGCCCTCACTCTGCCCATGCACTGCTTGCTCCATAATGCAGTCTAGCACTGTCTGTCCCACACATCAGCCCTCACTCTGCTCTAGCACTGCTTGCACCATAATACAGCCTAGCACTGCCTGTCCATCACACTACCCCTCACTCTGCTCTAGCACTGCATTCTCCATAATACAGCCTAGCACTGTCTGTCCCATTAATGCTACACCTCTATTTTGTATGTGGTCCTATGCTCAGTATGCAGGCATTATCCATTGCTTAATATATGTCTGATTAGCTCTGCAGCACCTTGTAAGGTGACCTCCTTGAGCAGTGCGGCACTTGTCTATGCATTCCAGCCAGTGTTTGGTAATATAAATAACTAGTGTATTCCTGTAACATGATTTTAATAAATTTGATAATATTGCTAATATTTCTGTTACTCAGATCCATCAGGATAGATTAGTTTGGTTATATTTTTCTTTACTCTGTTTTAGAGCAACATGTTCATAAGGTCTGTGATAAAGCTGGTGACTGTATTTGGAATTATTTGTTGTTTCATGCTACTTACGGATGAAATACCATAATTTACTTGGGAGTGTGGAGAGGGGTAAATGAATATATTAGAAATTCACAGAGGTTCTCTTTTAATATGCATATATAGGGGGTTCTGCTTGAGTTTACATGCACAATGGGATGATGTACTTACTACATATATGTGATGTAAATGGTATGGAAAGCATTCAAATATTTCTATATAGATATATAAACAATTAGATGCAATAATAAATAGGTTTCCATGTGTCTTCATTAATTTGGATACATGGATGTTTTCTGAGTGACTGTTTATAGGGGCATGATAAAGCATATATTAAAAATTGATAAGGAAATAGGTTTTGGAACATTCCATAGTACTGCAACATATGAAATGTTAGTAAGAGCAGGAGATGGATCCCAATATTGCCACTGAGTTGCTGTAATGTGCTTGTATAGTACAACTAACATTTATTTTCTTTATTTCACTGCACTGTTTAACTGCACTAATAGTACTGTTTCCATTCAAAGTTTATTACCTTTGCAGGTTTTAAGTGGCAAGTTTTGTTTTGTGTAACTTGTAAATATCAAAGGGCATTTTAATGGAGATCTTGGGCAATAACAGACCAAGAGGAATTAATTCCAGAAGTATTCTTTTAATTGCCTTTTGAGAACGCTATTCACTTAATTATATGGCACTATAAGTACTGTGTTAATGAAAGATTATTCTTGGAATGCTATAATCAACATTTTTGAAGCTATTTGTATACTAGAGTTGCATGATGAACTTTTTTAAGCACATGCATTCAGAAAAGAAATTTAATTTGATGAAAGGGGAATGGGCAGCCCTTAAAAATATGAAACAGAAGATATATAGATTTATTAGATGTTAAGCTGATAAAGTACAATGTTAAATACTGAAGGATTTGCAATACTATTTTAGGTGTTGAACTTGTCTATGAAATGGTGTAACATGGTTGTTTGAATTTAATAATCAGTTATCAAATGTATTACACGGAGGTGTGTTGCTTGCATAACAGACATCTAAAATATGTATTATTTTTGTTATATTCTGAAAATATACAAACAATCTCTGAATTTCCATGACCAACCTTTTGTTTCAGGAATACACGGGTTTCTGAAAAATATGAATTTATTCTTGGGGACTATTTTCAAAAAAAATGTGCTGGCAACATGAATTTGTATTTTAAAAATGTTAGTGATATGGTAACCAAAGAAGGACTACCCTTTCTATGCCAGAAGAAAATTTCAAAGAGATTACAAGAACACCCATCATCAAGCTTCTTGCAGAAAAAAAAAAGATGAACAGCATAGGCAAAATGCTTTTTTCCACATGAAATTATTGCTGGTATGATTTCTAAACTGTGCTGGCAATGATTACATTTTTAGCAAGATTTCTGCCTTCATCGAGTTGGTATGACCTTGGATTTGGTATATATAAGTTTGGGGGGTGGAGGGGCTTGGACCTCATATTAGGGGGTGTTCAGGGACTTTCCCCACTGCAAAAAAACAAGATACAAAATTTCAAGAGTCAGATGATCTGAAGCACCAGTCATAGGTTCATAGGTTCATACTAGGCTATCTGCCCTAGGGCATTTATAAGCCTAGCCAGAGTATGTTTGGCTTTCGCCACCCATTTTAAATTAATTTTGCTATGCCCTTTTTCGAGGTTAGTATACTGTGCCTCTGTCTAACAGTGACACAGAAGTGATACCCGGGGTAAACCTATGATCTCCCATCCACTCATCAAGATTCCTCTTGAAGAGAGTCAATGAGGGACTCTGCCTAACCTGGACTGGGATTTTATTCCATAGTGAAGGGAGCCTCTGGGTTATGAATCTGTCCCTCCAGCATGTCCTATTTATTTCAGTGCTGAGGTTCAAGTCTCTCGAGCGTAGCTCGATGGGATTTGGATTTTTGAGGTGCAGCATGTCCCTTAATTCGGGTTGGACATGGCCTTATACGCCAGGCACAGGTCACCTCTGAGCAGGCGGTATGCCACTGAGTAGAGCTGGAGTTTCTTTAACTGGGCAGCATATGGCATCTGTTTGAGCCCTTTGATCCTCTTGGTGAGGTACTTTTGGGGTCTTTCCAGTTGCTGCAGGTGTTCGTAAGGTACATCCCAAAAGGGGCATTGTACTCGATTATGGGCCTGATGAGGGATGAGTAAAGAGGCACGATGACCTCCCTAATCTAGATGTGAATCCCTTCATGATTAGGTGGGCTATATAAAATGTTTTTCTAATCACTTTGGCCACGTGGTTGTCAAATGAGAGATTGCTATCAACTTGGGTCCCCAGGTCCCTAATGACTTCTTCTGTACTTAATGGATTACCACCTATGTGGTAATTTGTGGGCACTTTGTTTTGCCAAAGGGGATGACTATACACTTTTGGCATTTAGCTTGAGGCCATGGCTCTGGCACCAGTTGTCTGTTTCTATGAGGCCCTTTTGGAGGATGCTTGTGTCGGCTGGAGAGTCGATGATGGCCCAGTTTGCAGTCATCTGCGAACTTGGTCAGCCACAGTCCTTCCGTGTTGGCCTGTACCTCCGAGAAATATATACCAAACAAGAGAGGTCCCAGGACTGAGCCTTGTGGGATGCCACTTGTAACTGGTTTGGAGTCTGACATGGCTCCAGCAATTCTAACCATGTGGGTTCTGTCCTTGAGCCAGTTTGCAACCCATCTAGTGACATAGGGGTTTATATTTAAGCTGGTGAGCTTATCTATAATGCCTGAGTGGGGTATTGTATCAAAGGCTTTTGCGAGGTCCAGATAGGCTGTGTGGACCACCTTCCCTTCACAATGGCCTTGGTGACTGTTTCAAAGAAGTCAACCAGGTTTAAGAGGCAGGATCTGCCCTTAACAAAGCCAAACTGGGTAGGATCCAGTGTCTGTAGGTCCCCAATATCTTTATTTATGAGGTCCGTGATGATCCTTTCCATAGTTTTGCAGACCAAGCTAGTCAGGCTTATGGGGCAATAGTTTCCAGGGTCCGTTGAGGCACCACCTTTGTGGAGAGGGACCACTGTTGCTGTACGCCACTCTTTGGGTACATATCCTGTAGTAAGGCTGAGATTGAACAGTAGTTTTATGTTTGGGTTTAGCTCTTCTTGGAGTTCATGTAGGACTCAGCCTGGGACACCGTCTGGTCCCATTGATGCTGTGTTTTTTGCTTTGGAGAGGACGGCCCCCACCTGAGCATCTGAGATGTCGGGGGGGCAGCACTCTGCTGGGATAGATATTTGCCCTTTTGGTGGGGAGGGGGGGGGGAGTTTACGCTGAACCTGTCAGCTAGGATGTTGGCAATGTCTGTGGGATCAGTGTATTTTTTGTCATTTTGGACTAATTCTGAGCATATCTGGGAATTCCCACCCAGGTTCCTAACATAACTAAAGAAAGCCTTGTGATTATCTTTAGTGTCCTGTGCAATTTTTCTCTCGAAGCTGGCCTTTGATGATTTTATGAGTGCCCTTAGTTTTTTGCTAATACTGATCAGAGATGCCTTCCCTTTTTGGGATTTTGCTCTATCATGTAGTAGCTTCCTCCTTCTATTGTATAGTTTGTTTATGGCTGGGGTCCACCAGACAGGTCGTCTGCCTTTGGAGGATTGGGTCTTGGTTTTATTTGGGATTACATGATCCATGCATTCCTGAAGGTGTTCATAGAATGCATTTATAAAGGATTCTGCGGTCTGGGACGATTTTCCACAGGCCCGGGCTTTGAAGGATTCCACCTCGGTTTTGAGGAGTGTGAAATTTGCTTTAGAGAAGTTTTTCACTGTGGTTTTCTGGGCAGGGGGTGGGGTCGGGATGTGAATATCCAGTGAGATCAGTTTATGGTCTGATCTTACCAGTGAGGGATGCACTTCTGGTCTGGAGCATAGAGTCCCCATGTTGGTGATGATCAGGTCCAGTATGTTTCCCCTCTTGTGGGAGTGGTAACAAGTTGTTCCATAGCATTTGAGTTTATGAATTCTAGGAACCTTTGGGCAAGGGTGTTGGAGCTAGAGTAATGCTCCCAATCTATGTTTGGGTAGTTGAAGTCGCCCAATATAATGGTGTTCGGAGAGACCTTCATATTTTCCAGTGTTCTCAGGAAGGCCGAGTGGGGTTCCTGGGTTTGGGAGGGTGGTCTGTAGCAGGCTATAAACTGGAAGGCAGTTTTACCCACTGTTAGTTGCACGTGGATAGTCTCTGATGCTTCGTGCTTTGCCACCAACCTGGAGGAGTGGGTATCTTTGATGAATATCGATACTCCCCCTCCTTTTGTGGTTCAGTCCAAGTTTTGGGGTCGAAAAGCATGGTATGAGGTATAACCTGGTAGTGCTGGGGTGCTCTCGGGAGTCCTGAACCAGGTTTCTGTTACTGCACAGATATCGATGTTCTCAATGCTAAGGAGAGTTTCGAAAAGTGCATCTTGAGGTTTAGACTTCTAGCGTTGAGTAGCATTACTCTTAGTTTCTTATCCCTTGTGATACCTATGGACGTGGGTTTGTCTTTTGAGCCTTGCCTAAAAAGGCACTATGGGGGTAGCAAGAGCCTTTGCCAATATCCGAAAGCCCAGGGGTGACAGGTGCAAGCCGTCCATAGCAAAGCATCGTGGCTTGTCGTGCATATCATCCCAAGATGACAGGCATTGGATCCCCTTTGAATGACACCAATACTTAAGCCAATTGTTGAAATTGATCATCTTGTCTTCATATTGTGGCATCATTCTTGGTGAGGGTAAGATGCTACTCAAGGTCAGGGTCATACCAGCCTGGGCTACATGCTCAGAGAGCTCCTCTATGTCTCTTTTCATGTAGTCCAGGGAGGTACGTCTCAGGTCATTCACACCAGCATGGACAATGACTGAGTCATATTTGTACTTGCCTTGGAGTGACCTGAGTGCTTGTGTTATGTGGCGGATCCTAGCGCCAGACAGGCTGCTCCCTGTGACCTTCTCCTTGTTCAGCCTGGTGAGCGGGACGTCAGTGTGCCTGACGATAGAGTCACCTATTACAAGTGTATCAGGTGTGTTTTTAGCCTTAAGGGCTGTGACTGTTCGGCACACTCTCATGGTTTTTTGTTTTGATTGTTTTATGTATTTGTGTTGTAGGCACACCTACAAGGTTGTTCAGTTTGCTACCTTTAATCAGTTACTGTCTTTTTAAACAGTTCCTTTTTAAATTCATCCATTCTCTTTTTAAAATTCAATTTACTTCATGTTAATTAGACTAATTGAATTACTGCTTGAATACCTTAATGAGGGTTACGCCTTTATAAGGATCAAACTGTCAGTGGTCTTTGTTTTATGTTCTGAAGAAGTCAGCTTATTAAACTGACGAAAAGCGCTTAAATAAACCTTTTTTTGACTGCCTGGAGTCGTTTACGGCTTGTTCTTGTGGTTACTGTTCGGCACACTGGCTTTGTGAGATATGTGTTGCACGTGTTTTGTTTTGGGGTAGCGGTTGCTTGGGTGTCTGCTTTGGAGGTCTCTGCTGCTTAGGCAGATCTTTATTTAAAGCCTCCGAGTATGTTTTTGTGTGATTATGTGTTTGGTTTGCTGTCGTGGTAGGTCTATGTGAGACTGGAATTGTAGTGAGTGTGGTTTCCTTCTCCTCCTGACTGGTTATGCCAGTACTGAGTTGAGAGAGCTTAGCCTCCAGTTTGGCTATATGGTTGCATCTCTCACATGTGTTGGAATTTGTTGGGAGGAGGAGAGGGTTGTCATAAATGATTCCTATCCATATGCTAACCAAGCCTGCCCCTGCTTAGTTTCTGAGTTCAGGAACATTTAAGGTAGCATGACCACTTTGTTATCCTAATACTTATGAAATAAAATATCCATATATATAAAATCCTAAAATGGTGTTAACTGTAAGAAATAAAAACAGGGATGGGTTGTGAGAGTAAGGAGTATAGTAGGAAAGAAGGGTATGCATTGTGTTCTAGGGGAGGATTTGAGTCTTATACAGGCATAATCTTACAGTACAGAATTACTCAAAAATAAGGAAGAAGAGCTGTGCTTAGGTTACTCACTCCACACTGCATTTTGCTGTTGATTTATGGTACAAACAAAACTGCGAAAAGAGATAGATGATATGTATATATATATATATATATATATATATATATATATATATATATATATATATATATATATATATATATATATATATATATATATATACAGTAAATGCAAGGATAAAATAATATGACTAATCATAAAGTATTTCATGATGAATTCCATAATGGATCATCTGATGAATTTAAATTTCTTTTTCTGGATGTGGTACATTTACCAAGGAGGTGACAAAGCTAGGACACAAAATGGAAGTCCGGTTAATTTTCAGCTGTAATACTATGCCTCACAATGCATTACAATTACTATCGCTTATTGAATATAAGTAGAAAACATCCTGCAAAGGTTATTTCAACAGAACAAGACTAGGAAAGTTATCTTTCTTATCTTTATTAAATTCCCTAGTCTTGTTGTGTGAGAATAACATTGGCAGGATGCTATCTTTGCAACATTTCTGAAAAAGTGACAGCTATTTTTTTTCATTTTGATAGTTTTTCATTTTAAAGGAACAAAATAAATCATTTACAAATGTGCAGTGTTAGTGTTCAAGTATATACAGGCAACTTATTTGTGTATAAATGAGTCAGTAAAGGCATTCTTTTCCATAACATTAAAAGAACACAATTAATAGAGTATTAATAATAGTTGTAAGGTCACTGTAATATCAAGACTTCGTAACTGTATTATAGTTTTGTGGTTTGAATTGTTGTGCTCTTAATGAAGTTTTTTTTATTTTTTTTACTCTGTCTTTTATACTGTTTTACCCAAGGTCAGGATTTGTTTATTATTTCATTAAAATATTAAAAATATCTAGGAGATTCAGAAACATCACATCCGGAAACACAGCCAAGCAACCACTGTTTACCTTGCTGGCAGGATGAGCAGTAACAGTTAAGTATACAAGCATGTGGCCAGGACTGTGCACAGGAGGAGCAACTCCTCACCATGACAACAGCACAGCCCCATGGCGGTATAATGTTAGGTCATCTCATGGACAAAGTTAAGTACTATCAGCATAAGTAAATAGTGAAGAAGCATTAACTCCTCCGGTAGTTGTGGCAAATTCATGTACACAGATTGACAATGTCAACATAATGTACTGCAATATCTATCTTTCTAGATCTATCTATATGTATATGTATATATATATATATATATATATATATGTGTGTGTGTGTGTGTGTGTGTGTGTGTATATATATATATATATATATATGGGTCCAATTTCAATCAACTAAATTATGTTTCAATGAACTGTAATTTCATGACCCCTTTTTCCCGAAAGTGCATTTATTCAAAAATGCACTTCCGCGAAAAACCAAGTAACTGAAAAGCAGAAAAAACAGAAAAAAACAAGCAAACATGACAACACTAGCTACATGTATGCAGGGGGGCAAGTCCCCCTGCATACCCCATGTGGGAGGCTGCACCCTCCACACCCCCGCTATTTATATATTCTAACTCTGAGATCACACTACAGTGGGGAGAAGGGAATATTCCCTCATCCCCGCTGTGCCGCGATCTACATCAACAAATTCCATTGCTTTCAACTTACTTGTTTTTTTTCGAAAGTGCATTTTTAAAGACATGCACTTTCAGGAAAAAGGGGTCGCGAAATTACAGTTCATTGAAACATAATTTTGCTGATTGACATGAGACCTATATATATATATATATATATATATATATATATATATATGTTCATAGGTGTCTACAAGACTAATGTCTGACATTGAGAGTGAGCCTATTAGAGAAAAGAGGTAGTCTCTGGAATACAAATCTGTCTTTCCAGCAGGTCTCATTTATATCACAGGCAAGATTTAACTCTTTAGAATGAGTAATTTTTATACTGTTTGTTTTGCAGATATGCAGGAGGTCCATCAGAGTATGCCAGGTATAGATTTCCCCTCAACAGCATGTAGGAGACAAAATGCAGGGACAGAGCCTTGAGGCAATCTGCATAGGACATGTTATTTATACCCAGTATTCTTTCAATGAGGAACTTCTGTGCAGATTACAATTGTTGGATGTGCCTGGTTAGGTAAGTACCAATGGGGCATCGTATTCAATGATAGGGCTAATGAGTACCAAATACAGTGGAAAGATTACCTCCTTGAACCTAGATCTCATATGTTTGTTTATAGGTTGTGCAACATAGAATGATTTCATCACTACCATGGACACATGATAGTCAAAGGCTAGATTACTGTTTACAAGTGTCCTCATGTCCCTGCCTACTCAGTCGACTCTTACAGTGGTATTTTCAATATGGTAGGGTGGCTAATTTCCTGTAGGATACTATTATGTATTTCTTGGCATTTAGTTTTAGTCAATGGCTCTAACAGCAGTTATATGTCTGTGTCAGTTCTTCTTGGAGGCCATCAGTGTCATGGTGGTTGCTATGAATGCTCCTAATTTACAATCATCTGAAGATTTGGTCAACCAGAGGCCCTTGACACTGGCATTGACTTCAGAGAGGTAGATGAAAAAAAAGTGGCCTAAGGACTGATCTCTGAGGGACTTTACTGGTGACTGGTCTCTTTGTAGAGATGAACTCCCCAATTCTAACTTCCTGAGTCCTGTCTGTGGAACCAGCTGGCTATCTACAGGGTGACATAAGAGATTATATCTAACATCTTGAGTTTGTCAACAATCCCCAAATGAGGCATTGTGTCATATCTCTTGGCCATGTCAAGGTGGACAGTATGAACTGTTTTGTTATCATCCATTACTTTGGTAACTTTCTCAAAGAAGTCCAGCAAGTTGAGTAGGCATGACCAAACTGGGTTGACTCCAGTGACTGGAGGTTCCCTTGTCATTATTGATTATTTCCATGAGAATTCTTGCCATGGCTTTGCATATGAAGCTAGTGAGACTTATGGATGTTAGTCTCCTTTGTGCAGAGGGGTGACGGTTGCCATTCTCCATTTCTGAGGCATAACACCTGTTTGGAGGCTACTGTTAAATACTGATTCCAAAGGGTCAGATAGGTCATGTTTCTTAATATTTTGAAGGCATTCTGGGATATTGCCAGTGTCCATCAATGCAGTGTTCTTGGCTTTAAAGACAGCACTGAGGACCTTTTCCCTAGTGATGGCTGGAAGAGTTATATTGGCTGTATTCCCTGAGGGGATGCTAGAAGAAAGAGTGGTAAAGTTAAAGCTGAACTTATCTGGCAGTAGGATTTCTACATCTTCTGGCTCACTGTAGATGGTTCCATAACAATGAGCTCTGCACATAATTATGTATTGTGTTGTATATAGACAGAAATGTGTAATGAAACAGAAATAGTATTGATGGTTGATAGGTGGAGGACAGATTACACTACACTAATACAAACCACAGAGATGAACATACAAATTGCAAAGGGAGTTGTGAAACAAAACAGTCAGAAAAGCAGAGAAGAGAAGGTGATATGACAATACATGAATGTTGGATAATGTGAAAACTAGACAAGGCAGTAGGATACAAAAAGTAACATGATATACCAACCTGTACAAGTCCTGAAACCATCAGAGTGTGAGCAGCACTAACATGTTACTGTCATTGAAGAAGGTAAATATGACTCCCTCACAAAAATCAACCCATCAATTCAGTCCACATATCAGTAAATCCACAGTTTCCTGGCAAACAGAACCACTGCAGCAGTAAGACTAAATGTGGCCATAAAACACACATGTCAGAGAAATGTAGCACATCTGCAGTATGATGTCAAGAAAAGAAAGAAAGACAGGTTTCAAGGGAAATGAGCCCATGACTTTCCTACTGAAATTCTCCATACCAGTACATTAGCAAGGGGAGTCACAGAAGTTGTCAGACTAAAAGTGGTCATAACAGACACATATCATACAAATGTAGCTCATGTGCAGATTGCAACATGATCATGGTAAACAGCATGCAACTCCCAAGGGATTCAAAATCACTAACCAGTGCATTAATACAGTAAAATATAGTTGCATGACCATAATAAAACATCAAAATAATTAGAATAAAGGCATTAAGTATTATAGACTGTATGAGTAGCAATGTTTAGTTCATTTGCATGACTAGTTAATGCTTTCCAATCATTTTTCATCCTTTTTGACACAGGAGCTGGTGTGCCGTTTTTCTTTGGTTATATATGGCCATTGGCATTGCTATGCCAACCGTCATACAATGTGTGACCACAGAGAGATGATTCTTTTTTTATAAGCCCTTTTTTCAGCACATGTGTGTTGTGTCTCTCTATTTTTGATGATATTATAGGTTGGAAATGGTAGTATAGGACAGAAAGAAAAATGGAAGCAAGCAGTGGGTAGAACACAAGGTGAACAAATTAGAAATGATCAGTTTGTAAGTGGGGTAGAAGCACGTCTCTAAATGCTTTAGCTCAACAGCTGTAGAGAAAACCATAAATAAATTTGGTTAGAAAGTGACAAACCCCCTGACATAACTTACAACCTGATGACAGAAATGTTTTATTTCAGGGAAATGGAACACATGGCAGCAAGAAAAGAAATGCAATTAAATGTGTCTGATCTGATCTGTTTGTCACTCATATTCCTTGAACCACAGCATTAGCCAGCCACACCTCAGAATCTTTCAGAGAGAAACTGTCAATGTAACAAATTTTGGGGGAATAGACCCTATGACAGCATAAAAAAAGAGAGGGAAATGCACTTGAATGTATTTAATCCCCTGTCTTCATCACTGATATTCTCTTGACTAGTGCATTAACATGGCATGCCACAGAAGCATTCATTCATTCATTCATTCATTCATTCATTCATTCATTCATTCAGTTCAGTTTGGAAACTGGGATAGAGCACTGATTCAAATGGACATATTTCAGACAAATATAAATGGCAGTAAACAAGCAAGTTAACCCAAAATAGTATGAATACAAACAAAATATTGTGTGGCAATAGCATTGAATCAATAACAGTAGTAATAACAAAGTACATAGTATAAGGGACAATAGGAAGAGATGGTTAGAGTAAGCAGGAAATAGGAAGAAGAGACAGAGAGAGAAAATACTAAAGGGATAGGGCACAAAATGTAAAAGATTGGAAAAGTAAGGTAAGGGCATACAGAACTTAAAGGAAAATTCCACCCCATAACTAAAAACAAAATCTGTTTTTTCACTCTGTCTTTGTTTCCTTTCCTATTTTAATACCTCAAAGTCACTCAAGTGCTTTATTTGTAATTTTAGCCTGTTTTCCACAACATGGCTAGCAATGGGACTTGATGTATCAATGTGATCTTGTTCTCCCTCAACCTTTTCACTTTCTCATAATGCTTTGCATGACTCATGCCAGACATGAGGAAATGTGAATTCCTATGCCATTGACATATAAACGAATTTGTGTGAGTCACTGTTACCTTGTAAAAGGACTGCTTCTTTTCTGTCTCTAATCACCCTCA
This sequence comes from Protopterus annectens, assembly GCF_019279795.1. Classification (NCBI taxonomy): domain Eukaryota; kingdom Metazoa; phylum Chordata; order Ceratodontiformes; family Protopteridae; genus Protopterus; species Protopterus annectens. Next base: position 168,781,431 of record NC_056729.1, read on the forward strand.
TTTATGTTTGGCTCAGACCTTGTCTTACAGTATACTTAGAAGTTTTCTGGCTACAGCCAGAAAAGTAGCTAAATTTCAGACTTTTGTTCAGGGTTTTTTTTGTAGTTCAAGAGGAATTGACAGTCCCCTCCCCCCACATTACTGTAGAGATGTTAAAATAGGTCAGGAAACAAAGATAAAGTAAAAAAACATTTTTTTAGTTCTAGGGTAGAGTTTTCTTTTAACTATATATGATGTATACAATGTGGACAAAATGTCGCATAGTATGGGGAAAATAAGGTTAGGAAGACAGAGATACCTGACTTGTGAAAGGAAGAGTGGGGGCTTAGTTAATGTGCCCAGAGGGAAAGCATTTGCAAACTGACTCAAACTTCAGATGATCTTTAAATTGAGCATAAAATGATGGGCATGACATGAGGTCGTTAAGTTTAGTAGAGAGGGATTCCCAGAGTTTTGGGCCAGAGATAGAGAAGGTATGGTTACTGCAATGAAGTCAGGTTCTGGGACATTGAAGGAGTAGACCTGAGTTGTTAAGACATCTTAGATTGTAACTGACTTAAAGAGTCTTCTATGAGGAGTTTGTAAAGTTGGGATACAAGAAGCAGGTTGGCACATTGTTGGATAAGGTACCAAATGGCTTTATTAAACTGAGCATGGAGTAAGAGGCATGAAGTGAGGTCTTTAAAAAGAAAGGATTCACAGAGTTTGAGGTTTTAGGAAAATTTGCTGAAAGACACATTTCAAGAGAATGGATTCCAGGATAGCAAGAAGAGAGAAATACACCTTAATGGATTTGAAATCCTATCTTCATTACCCCTACCTTCATTACTGATATTCTCTAGACCAACACCTTAGCATGGCATGACTCAGACAGTATGACAAAAACATTTCAGGAGACTGGAACCCATGTTAACAAGAAAATAAATATACCTAAATGCCATAGAAGTACACATAAGAAAGACCAATTAAAATACATTTCAGGGGGATGTTACAACATACAAAAATCAGGGGATTAAAACTCCCCCCAGTGTATTGACAATGCACATATTGCAGTATGAGTACATTGAGCTAGCAAAGCTATTACATACACAAATTATTTTACCTTATTTCATATTTGCATACATGATTAGTGCATGATACACATTTTTTGCAGACTGATACAAAGGAGACATCTATAGGTTTAAACCTCTGCCTTTCTAACTCATATTCTCAAGACCAGTACATTAGCAAGTGAAGCACCCGAATAACTCTATAATGAAGCTGTCAGAGAGCACACATTTCAAGTAACTATAAGAACAGTGTTGAATACTGAAAACTGTAGATTAAAAAACAACATACAACAATCAGGGGATTAAAACCCACCACCCAGTACATTGACAATGCACACATTACTGCATGAATACACTGAGCCAGAGAAATTGCTACATACATGCAAGTGTGACCACATAATGATTTTTTTTTTGTTTTTATAAGTCCTTTTAGGGTTCATGGGATGTGCTAATGTATTTTTGACAACATTAATGAAATGAAGGGATATAGGTAGAGATGAAATAAGACTGCAAGTGGTAGGGGCACAGTCTCTATACCTGTGGTTACCCATGAAACATAAGCATTTGAAAGTGGACAGGCTGATGGGGGCACTCTAGGTCAGAGAAATTTGGATGCCCTCACATCAGAGATATCTGTATCTGCCTATAGCAGTCAAAGGCATTGTCATTCATGCGGGTTGATAATGGTGCTCACACGAGCTATGGTTGCTGCCCTTCCCTAGAGTTTGATGTCTCAATAACTACCACTGAATGTTCAGAGCCATTGTGGACGTACAGGCTAGTATTCTAGTACTGCTGTGGCAGACATAATGAGAGTGACCCAGGCTGTGCATGCTGACCCATGGTAGTGCATATCCTGTATGCATGATTTGTTGGATAGACTGAATCACTGTCTTCCCTGAGCCATCTATCAGGAGTGAGGGAGGGACTGACCTCATGGCTGGTCATGTGCTACATTAACAGATGTTAGCCAACATGGCTGAGAATGAGGGAGATCCTGCTCCCACTGTGCTAGCACTTCCACAGTGAGTTCTAGAGTGGAGGTGTGCATGCCAAGGAGAGGCCATCTTTGTGATTGTGATGATCATCAGCATGCCGGCACATCTGCTGGTGGATGTTAATATGGGTCATGCACCACATCAACATTGAGTCAAGTTTATGATACAGCCAGAGCAACTCCTGGGCTGGGGAGTTAACGGAAGCTGAATGCTCTGTCATGCATGCCCTGGACAGGCCCATTGGAACAAGTTGCAGTCAGAGATACACAAGCACACACACACACGCGCGCACACACACACATGCGCACACACACACACACACACACACACACACACACACACACACACACACACACACACACACACACACACACACACACACACACACACACACACACACACACACACACACACACACACCACACACATGCGCACTACCACCCCAGCTCCCAGCACACCTCACACACACCCACTAACCCTGGACTTTTGACACTTTAGCACCCACTGCCGCTCAAGATTTCACAATGCACGTAAATGCAATGTATGTTTTGCTGCACCTCTGGTATCACAGTCACATATTTCTCTGTGAAAGACATTCCTGTACTCCTTCCCTACCTGTACAAATGATGATAGCTGTTGGTTCACTTGAAATATTGTAGAATGCATATACATACACACATATATGCATAACTACAGATATTCATATGTGCATACTTACACAGATACACACAAATGCACACACATACAGACATTCACACACACACGGACACGCATACACATATGTACACACATGCATGTACTCACACACATGTGCACACACACACGTATACACACACACACACACACACACACACACACACACACACACACACACACACACACACACACACAAACAAACACAAAATGTCCCGAATCTCCTGTCCCTCTTTTTTATGGATGGATGGGTTCAGTGAGATAAGGCTGGGGACAGCCAGGCACTGCTGTCAGAGAAGCAGGAGAATGGTTCTGAATAAAGCTGCTAACATTTCATAAGACACTCCAACCCCATATAAAAACCTGGGAAAAAGGGGCAGATAATGGTTATGATGGGATGTGTTTATTCAAGCCACAAAGTGGTATGGAAAGAAAGAAAATTCAGGTGTTAGATGTGAGATGGTTAACGATGGTAAAGGGTGTTGGGGTGGGAGAGAGAATGCTAGTGAATAAAGGCAATATGCAGACATGTAGATACAGTGTGAGGAGGATGCACAGCATTCTAGACATGGATTCAGTTTCACTGGTAGATGCCACCCAACATGACTGCTAAATACAGCCATTCAGGAGATAGTTTACTTTACTAATGTGGCAGCAACAGAAGAACAAGACAGCAGCACATGCTATCCTGCATGCCCAGTAGCCTTCTAGGATACCTAGAAACATATTACACTTTACATTACATCCCTTTCCTTACACTAAACACTATTACGAGACATGTGACAACTTATTCTGTGCTAGACTATAACCATGTCGAGTATAGAACCTTGAACACCATGACTGTGAGGAACTAAACAGAGAGCACAAATGCCTTAAACATCAAAAGGGTGAAACTCCTGACTGCAGACATATTTGCAGGCAGCACACCCTCATCCAAGCACCCCTCAAATATATATATACAATATATATATATAAAACTAACTCCATGGTTACATAAACATGAAGAAGGAAGACATTTCCCACAACAAGAAATCACTTGCATCATGCATTTAGAAATCATTCCAGCAATTATTTCCTATGGAAAGCAGCAATCAGCATTCTGTTCCTTGGTGTGTAGTGCCTTGGGATGTGATTCTTGAGCAACTAGATGTTTTATACCTCTAGATATACACTATAACTAAGGGATACCACATGAGATGCATACCTCTACCTGAGTTAGATAAATGCACATACGTTTGACACACAATAAGAATTTGCAGGCATGACATAGCAGAATTTCAACTTTTGCCATCATGGCATGCAACAAACTAATTCTGTTTGGAAGTTTTTTAACTAATCTATCAAATTGGTGGTGGTGCTGCGGTAGCACTGGCACCTCACAGTAAGACGCTGTCCGGTTCGATTTTTAGCTAGAGCATCTTCTGTGTGGAGACATGCGTGAATGGGCGTACCTTCGTTGAAGGTTGTGCATCAGGGCTGGTAACTCAGCACGTAAAAATCAACTACCAATCATTAGCAACCGGAGTTCCACTGTGGCAACCCCTAACCAGGAAAAGCCGAAAGACACAAACAAACAAACCAAATTTAGACACTTTAGAGACACTATTATACAATAATTATGTCATTGTACGTTCAACAGTCACATCTTTACATCTGGCAATTGGTCACCATCAAGCACAACAGAACTGTCCATTCCTGTAGAGTGGGTATTTGATGGCACAGTGCCATAATCAGGGTAATTATAGGATGCATACTCAGGAACAGTCTCAAGATTTGCAGCTGTCATGTCATGCCTTGAAGTATCCCTTACTGGCAGTTTTTCAATCATATTAATATCTTGAGATAAGAAATCAGTGTGAAGCAGAGCACTTAATTCAGGTGTAACTTGGACAGCTGCATGTGGAACCAAAAATGTACCCCTGGTTTGGCACCTATGTCTCTAATGAATACAGGCAGACAGTGCATGTTTCATCTCCCATCTCCCAAGCCTCTGTTTACACTACTAATGGTACCAGAACTCGTCAGAGATTTTTTGCGTTCCACTTTTTTTTTTTTTGGGGGGGGGGGTGATATTTTTAGAATCCATGTGTCTGCTTCAGAATGAGAAAGTTGATTCAGTACTGTTGTGGTACAGAGTACCGTTCTGCCCCCAAGTGGAGCAGACAGAGCAGTACTGGAGACCTTATAAGGAAAGCATCATGACACCATTAATAAAGGTGCAGAGAACAGGAAGTTTGTGAATAATGGGATGAAAGGAAACTCTAGTGAACATAGGCTGATGGAGAACATTTTTGCTGATTTACAGAACAGAATGGGTATGATATGAATATTTTATATATCAAAAATTAACCACGAGGAATAATAGCAAAGAAAAAAGATAGGGAGAAAGGAAAAAAGTTACAGGTATTGAGATTATATTTCTGCTTTGGTGTCAGAAATTTACATTTCATGGAGAGGATAATGAATGATAGAAATGTATTATCAAAGTGTATGATGGAGGGACCCAGGTCCAACCACTGGGTACGATCCCTGACCCTTAGGAGTTAGCTGCAGGGTAATAAGGAGTACAAATTGTGTTAGATCAATAATCCCTTGAGTGTGACTAGTTTTCAGAAATATCTACAACCCAGGATGCAGACTGGAAGCTCAAACTCTGCCATGCCATAGTGATGGAAAAACATGCCATCAAATCATCTGTGTCCTGGCCCATGTTGAAGACATTGTATGCTGAATGTGGGGCAGAAGTGAGGACAAGATACAACAACAAATTGAGCAGCCTGTAAATGAAGGCTCTTCTCATTTCTGTTCCCAACTGTGCTAGAAATAAAATTCCGTCTAGCTACTGTGTGAATGAAAGGATCAGAATGGAGAGGTACAAGCATGATGGCTGGGAGCACAGCTGAACAGATGGGGAGTTGGTGCAAGATTTACTAAAGGCTTTTAATGCTGTGTAGGATATCTGAGGATGAGAAATGTATCTTTGGAGTGTTAGCGGATGTGGGACATTCTTGACAGTCTCTGAGTCTCCTGCTGTTAATTTTTGATATAATGGAACACCTGAATCAGACACACGCTTCCAATGTGCCTTTTCTGATTCCAGTCAAAATATCTGTAGGACTATGCCTGTGTGTCCTTAGAGAAAAATTAAAAAAAGGTTGGGTCTAAGGATAATTTTATGTTTGAATAGAATTCTGAGTATGCAGTTACAAATGAAGAAGTTGTGTCAAGCAGCCTTTGCGTAAGATATGTTACAACCGAAGCTTACTATGGTCAGTATAAACATACCATGGCTTTTGTCCCATTAGACTTATGAGCCTTATTTCAGAATTGTAAGCTAGCCATCCATTGGAGCACTAAGATTTTCATATGTGAAACTGACAATATGGGTTTCGGAACAGATATCAGCTGCAGTCACCTGACAATGGAGGGAAGAATTCAGCAGCTAGGGTACTAATCTCTTTCCCCAGAGTAAGACTTGCTCTGAAAAGTGATTGGTAGCAGTGGCGGCTGGTGACTTCAAATCAAAGGGGGGCTGCAGGAGACAGCTGAATGGGTGGGGCCAATGGGAAGGGGTGTGGCAAACTAAAAGGGGTGGAGCTATGGTGCAGTGGGATCAATGCTGGACATGCTTACTAATTTACATGAAATAAATGCTGAAGTCACTATGGCACATGATAAATACTCTACACAGCACACATTGGTACATGTATATACAGGTTGAAGACTTACCTCTGCGGTATGCTGCAAACAGTACTTCGTACTTGGTTTCTGCACCTGATGAGAAGCTGTGGTCTGGTCTGGAACACATCAGGTCATACTGGATTTCTTCCCCCGCCCCCACCTTTTTCATGGAGGCTCAAAAGGGAATGTTATAAAGTTTCCCAAGCAAACACTATTCATGTGACCCCACCTGGTTCCAAATAAGTGCTTGTAGTCTTTTGTTTCTGCTGTTCCCATTAGGGGTTGCCACGGCGGATACATTTCCAATTTATTCCTGTCCTCTGCATCTTGCTCTGTCACACCAACCACCTGCATGTCCTCTCTCACCACATCCATAAACCTTATTTTAGGCCTTCCTCTTTTTCTCTTACCAGGCTGGCAGCTTCATCCTTATCATACTTTTCCCAATATACCCAGTATCCCTTCCTCAGCACATGTCCAAACCAACCTAACCATCTTGCCTCACTGGCATACAAATACTGTGGATGACTGACTTTCAAGATGATATCACTTAATTGGCCCAACATCATCTAAAATGGGCACATATTCCTTGTTATGCCAGCATTACTCGGACTAGCTTAATATTCAGTGCTAACCAGTAGAGATAGGGTTAAGCATCAATAAAACAGTTTACAATTATCCTTGATGAAGAAGCTGTTTCTTGCAGAACTGAGAAGGCAGTGCAAAAGGAGCAGGCAGAAGATAGGGTACATAACACAACTAGAGAGCCTCACAAAGAGGATCCTAGGCCTTAAACACTTGTCCTATATATGGACAGACTCAAAAAACTCCAACTATTCTTGGCCTCATATTGCCTACTTACAGTATAGTATAGCGCGTTCAGCTACACATTGCAGTTTGCCCTTCCTTTCCATTGGACAGTTAAGATTCCTACCTAGCTCTGCCATGTACCCTGTCCATGGTCCGTTTGGCATTTGCATTCCTCTCCAAGACATGAGTAAGCTGTGTAGCTGCTATATGGAAATGTATTGCATTTTATTACTGGGAAAATCTGACTGAGCAATAAAACCCCTTTTCAATGAGGCCCGGGGAGAAAAGATCTAACTAACAAAGATATATATACATAACATACATACGGTATACTAAGATAACAAACATCTCTGCAATGCTAAGGTAAAAGGAGTAAAATAATATCCACATTGCCATACATACAATGCACACTTATGCTTTCACTCTGCAGTCTACAGTACACAGAGTTTCATTCTGTATGTTTGTATGTATACCTAGCCCAGTTACACCTTCTGTGTATTTTGCCTTGCATTAACCGGCATAAAACATCTCTCAGGCTTGTGCGCATTTATTTAAGGTTACTTACGATGTGCAGATTTTAGCCTACGTCAGATTCATTCAACAATATACATCTTGCAGCATACCTCTCAACCTCTGAGCAAGAAATCTGGACAAAACCATGTATAAAATCGGGACAAAGAAGGACCAAAAAATAGGGACAATTTTTAAATATTGCTCTTACAAGCTTAGAAAGTTGATAGAACAACAGGTTTTGCATTAGCATGGATTTTCTGAAGGGTATATGAAGTCTGAAACTCCAATGTCTGTCATTTCTTTCTAGCTTCAGTCTTTAATGATTTCCCTTATGTCATTTAATGTACATTTTGCTTTCCAACTTCCACCAGTATCCCTCATTGACAGTGGCGACAGGTACTGACTGAGGTTTCTTTTTGGGGATAAACTCTTGGTTAGGCTTGTAAGGGCCCCAGGGGCATTAGCCTAGTAACCTCCTATGATCCTATTTACCACACACCCCAACTAGAGAAAAAAAACCTTACAAGAGCAACTGACATCACAGTTAAACAGGCAATATCTAATAGCACTTTTCAAAGTGTAGAGGAACTACCCTGTTGTTTTGGCTAAGTTTCCTCAAATCATGAATGCAATATTGGCTCTCTCCTGCAAATAAACAGTGCCAAATGGGACAAACTGGATTAATGAGAATAAATAAATATGTAAAATTTGCTGTGGTGTATGCGGTGATGTTATGCAGATCCTGTATACCTATGGATAGGACTCTTTACACACAATGCCTCACAAGGTCTTGGCATATGTGCCGAGGGCTCTTGAACAGTCTCCAGCAATGTATTGACATTAGTCTTACCATATTTCTGCTTAGTTTCTTGCCATACTATGTGGAAATTGCTATATATATATATATATATATATATATATATATATATATATATATATATATATATTGTATTGTATTGTATTTCTATCCATTCTATATATTCCTTTATTGCATGTTATGTAATTACTTCAGAAGTATGTATACTTAAAATGTGATCTTTGTTTATTATCTTTGTTCTTACTATTTGTTTACTTAAACATTTTTTGGGAGCTTTTCTCCTTGGGTCTCTGCTGAAAAAGGGCTTCTAAGAACCCAGACAGAATAACCCAAGTTAACAAATGTAAAAATAAATAAAATAAAATAAATACATCTAAATGTACGAAAACAACAAAACAGAATAGGTACAGTAATTACACAGTGGCACACTGCAGGACGCATCCATTCTGCCCCAAAAACTGCAATTTGCAGGATTGATGCTTTCTATCCTTAAATGAAATGCAAAATATGTACACTGTCCTTCAAATGAAAAAAAAATCTTTTCACTAACAAAGAGATCTATTATGGATGAAACAGATATCTTACCCTAAATTTAATACCAAATCTTGCTCTTATTAGAACAAATTCCAATTGATTCATGCACTGAGATCAACAACCTCTGCCCATAACTCATATACCACTGCAGAGCCAAAATAGTTAGGCCTCTAGCCCATATCTATAACCTCTACCTCACAACAGACACTACACCCACAATTTGGAAATCTGTACGTTTTTAAGTCAGTCCCAAAGGAACCAAAACCAACAGCACCAGTCAATTCAGACCTTTCTCCATATAGGCAAAATCAATGCTAAAAAAGATTGTCTGTAACTAACTCACTACCTACCTCCCACAAACAGCATGCATTTTCGTCAGGGAGGCATACAATCACTTCACTCTGGACCCTGACTGACAACTTTTTAACCAACATGCATAGAAGTAACACTGTATTCATTCAGTTAGCCTTGGCTTTTGACACATATGGTCACTCTAGTCTCCATAACCACCTAATACACATTAGTATCAGCACATAAAGCATTCACTGGCTCAACACCTTCCTCACTAACAGAGCATTCCAAAAAAATTGTCTCTTTTCTCTCTGTCTACCTCCACACAACCAGGTGGGCCACAGGGTTAAAATCCTGGCATCTCTACCCTTCTTCAATAAACTACCTTTCAACCTAGTCCATCTTTAACTTCTTCAATATGCTGATAACATGGAAATCTTTAGATCCAGTCCATGATCAATGATCATACCAAGAAATACAAACTCAACTCCAAACAGACATCTTAGAAAAAAACAAATGGGCTCAACACAACCAAAATTCAGTGCTAAAAATATCCATGGTCTTTGGTGTGAACAAAACACTAACTAAATGCCCAACCCCCTCCACATCACAGACCAAACCAAGTTATCCAACAACCTTATTGAGATAACCACTTTTTTAAATACATAGGCATTTGGCTTGATCAAGCCCCCTAACTTCCATATGAAAAACACTCACATCCAAAATCTCTGGATCCAAAAACTAACAGACAATTTCTCTCTCCTCCCATAAGTGCAGCCATGGGAAAGGGTACGGTACAGTTACAGTTACAGTACACTGCAAACCAGCAAATCAGAAACTAGAGGGCTGGCTGGCATGGCATGACAGTCAGATTAGGTAATATAATATATAAAAATATAAAACGCTGACTTACCTTACCTCAAAAAATAAATTATGAAAAGTGTTTGGTTTATTTTGACTGTCACTGTCACTGTCCGTGTTTTGTTTCCAACCGTCATGAACAGCAAAAGGCTTCTTTTAGCTGGCTGATAGACTTGGGAATCCAATCCAGCACTCCAGAAATCTTCATTTCCCCGTAGCAAGCACAGTAGTAATTAACCCCACCAGTATAGTAAGCAGAAGCAGTGAAGCACCCAAACTAAAGAAACTAAGAAAGTCAGGAATCAAAAATCAAATATTATATTATCTGCCAATTATATTGAGCAATCAAGCAAATATAGCACTTCATTTGGCACTAGCACCTGCGTACGGTAGCAAACAAGCAAAGTCTACTCTGCAAGAAGAAGAGAGAGAGAGTACTAATAAAATTAGCGTTCTCCTATTCAAAAATGTACCTGCCCTGTCCTGCAATGGGTGTTAAAACTGATTGTGTCTCACTCTCTTTTTCCGAAAGAGAACAATAACCAATCAGTAGTCACCCTGCCATTCATATCACGTACGTGCCTGCGTATGTGACAGTCCACCTCCCTTCCACTTTACTGTGCGGTTACCATACAGACTTCTGGGCATCACGCACTGATGCAGAACTCCGTATACTCTGGACTGCCTTTACAGTAGCCAGAAACAGCCAGGCAGCAACCAGATGAGGAAAATAAATAAATAAATAAAACACGGAACTCGCCAAGCAACGTGCATGCGCAGTTCGAGTTCCGAGACTTTGCGAGTCAGTCGGACTCATTTTTTTATGCAAGTTAGTCAATTTTTATAATTAAAAAAAATTTTTATTTAAGTGTTGTGCTTTTCTTTTTCTTTACACAGCTGGGAGGGCTGCAGTCCTGCAGTCCGATGCCACGAGCCGCCACTGATTGGTAGCAACCTTTAGCCGACAGAGACATTGAGTACATGCAATGGAAGCAGTAGTACCATGTTGACAAGATTGCCTCCCTGTAAAACAGAGGAAGAATGGGTAGGTGTTTTCCTTCATGTCACACCACATTGTCCATACTACCACACCATCTTCCATCATGAACTAAAGGGAACTATTATATTGGTTCCATCCAGAGGAACAAATCATATATCTTTTTTTTTCCTTTGTCAATCACATAAGCAAATTTTTATTTATCCTTTCTTAACCGATAAGTCCCACTAGGCTAGTAGCCTCTTTTCATGCAAGAATCTATGTGGTATTTATACTACTAGGGGAAATTTTCCAGGGCATTGTAGAACTTCCCTGCTCTGTTCGATATTCTACATCCACCAGAGCTACCATCAACTCAGGCAGATGGGGCCTTGGTTTGATATCTTATCTGAAGGATGACAAACTCAGGGATGCAGTACACCCCCCCTTATACTGCACTACAATGTTAGATATTGCTCTATCCATAGCCATAACCTAATACACCAAAGATGAGTGTGTTACACATTGCAGCACTGACACTGACCATTATACGTACATAAGTCTTTTCAGGGATTGACCAGGGAGCCATGTCTGGCTAAATGATTTGCTCAGTCACACAGTATGCAAATGAAAACTAAGGAAATTAAATTAAGAACTGCAGAGTGAAGCCTGTTAGCAGCTCACAGCTTTAAGTTTCTGCACTAAACTGACAGATGGCTTACCTGTCCTACCGGTAAAAGTCTAATTATGGCTGATGAAGATCATCTAAGCAGGAGATAGAGGACAGAAGTAGGAAAGACAACCATACTACAACTGAAACTATGAATGTGATATTTGCAAGGATAAAATAATAGCTTATAAGACTGATCCCCAAATTGCCTCAGCTTATGGAGAAGAATCTCCTGGGTAGGAAGGATATGGGTTATATCCACATGCAGGGAAAGAAGTAAACTCCTTGAGTGTTACCAGGCAAGTGCCATTATTTAGTTAAAACTCAGAAAATGCCATTACATGAAGTCTTTTCTTTTACAAAAAGTCCATGTCAAAGTTCACTGAGTGTAGAACACAAGATAATTAAACATAAAGTCTACCTAAGAGATCTGAAGTAACATTATCCAAGAATGAAGCTGTTCACTACAACAGAGAGAGTGCACTGGCTAGGGATGAGTTAAGGATGCTATTTAATACAGCATTTATAAAAGGTATTGGGTCAGAAAGATAAATGTCATTCCAAAAGACACTAGATGGTAACAAAGCAGATGCATGACACTACAGTGTGAAGGTGGACGCAAAAGGATGACATGAGGAAGATGGGAACAGTGGCGTGTGTAAGGGGCTGTAGAGCTGAACTGAATCATCCAATAAATACAGTAATCACCTAAGCTCTCCTATATTCTCTGTAGCTTTTAATTCTGTAAGGAGATTCAAAAAAGTGTGGAAAAAAGTGTTGGGATGGGGAGCAATTTTCTGTTTCTTTGTCAGAATACAGATTGTCAGAAAAGCGGGCTTATGCACAGTCATCCTAGTTGTTTAGACATACTCATAAGCAAACGTGTCTGTTGTTGCATATTCAATCACTTCATGTGTTTTAAGGTAATGTGTAAAACAGGTTTCAGGATCATACGATCATAGAAGTTTACTAGGCTAATGGCCTCAGGGCCCTTACAAGCCTAGCCAAGTTCAATCCATGTTCCCAAGGGTATCTGGTGCTAGCAGACATTAAAATCAGCACCTATTGCCCCTGTCCAAGAGTGGCACAGGTGGAACCCCCAGGGTGAATTTCCGATTATCCAATATAGGATCAAAAGTGAAGGAAAGATCACAGACCCTGTACTAGAGCCCAGGGCCTTGTATACTCTAGTCCTACCCATACACGTGCTGCCACAGGAAGAGTTATGTGAATATGATATATACATATATGTAAAGTGAGTTATCCAAAAGTTTGTACATTTTCTTTTTCCTAGAACTGGAATCAGGAAACTAACAGACTACATACATTAATGTTTCTTTTTGCTTCCAACAGATCCACAAGAATGACCTCCAGGTGCACACTAACTCTGTTTCTCACAGGAAAACATCTGTCCACCAACAATTAACAGCAGCCATACTCGAAAAAGCAATCAGTGCATTGATATCGGTTATTCCTTCAGGCATCACATTACTGTTGTAGATTAGCTTGTGATTTCCTAAAGCACACGACTAAAAGAACCTAAGATGTTGTTTTATACAGAGTCCAAAGCATTCAGTTTGTTCTGTTGCCTATCACATCACAAAATTTGTACTTTATGAGGACAGATAATTTGGAAATGATACAGAAGATTATTTCTGAATAGAAATTAATTTTCTCTCTTTAAATGGCCTTAGAACACCAAGGCTATCTTTTGGTTTTCTATGCAGCTGTTCCAGTTCTGTTCAAATGAGCTGTGAAATGTATTTTCTACTTACAAATCCAAATCTTTGCAGAGATCTTTATCTATTACAACTTTAGCTAATGATTTAAGTATTTTGCTAGCTACAGCATGATTATAAATGCATACATTGTTTAGTAGCCAATTATAAAATGATGGATAGCTAAACGGGAGCTATTTTTATGAAACAAGCCTGGATTTATGTAATTTGAAATCATTCTGATTATTATTCTTTCCTAGCTACAATATATAAATCCAGAGGCCAGGCGTTAAATGATAACCCCTTTTTATTTATTACACCACTGATTTATGAAGGCAGAAATCATAAAGATATATATATATATATATATATATATAATTTGCAACATTTCAGAAAAAAAACTTAATACTGCCCTAGGTGTTTTTTCTTTGAGTTTGAGTACCTTGGGAAACTTAAGCACACATAAAATATGATTATTTGACAGTGATACAAGTAATAGTCCTTTATCCACAAAACTATACTAGCAGAAGCAACATTCTTCAACCTGTTTTAAGACATGTAATACAGGAGATGCATGTGAGAGTTCTAATAATGTTTTTGTGACGCCCGCCACTGCTACCAATATGGGATGGGCACCATTATGTGTCATCCCCATGCTGGATCAGTAATCAAGGAGCCTGAATCCTCACCACAGACACTGGAGAGGGACGTGCACTTGGAATAAAAAATGGATACACTCAGTATTTCCAGATCCAGACCACTCTGCATCAAGTACAATTTCCCTTAAGAGCACACAGGGAACACACTCAGCCTGGGATCTGGATGTCTCTATATCGGTCTCCTTCCAGATCTCCAAAAAGGCTCCCCGCTGGTACAGCTGTAGGGTTAAATCCTCAGCCAAGTGTCCAAGCAAAGTCTTCCAGCACCCTCTCTATTAACCCAGTGCTTTGTGTGCCTTCCCCATGTAGCTGACAGACACACACTGACAGATTTGATTTTTCACACACACACAGACACACACACACACACACACACACACACACACACACACACACACACACACACACACACACACACCTGGGAAAGGCTGGTACAGATGTACCTCCTGTGCCCCTTCTGCCCAGAGTATAAGGTAGATATCACTGCCACCAGACACTTCGCAATCAGCTACTCTAAGCCCCTTAACCAAGGGTGTCCAATTATACTGTGCAATATTAATACTAATACAAATGGTAGTAGTTCACCAAGATGGCTAGGCCTTCTGGAGTGGCCTACACAGTGTCAGCAAATAAATATAAGTAATCTCAAAAGTTAGATACTCTACAAAAACCAGCCATAATAAAAGTATTAAATATACAGTATTTAATAATAAATAATAAAGGTACATGACAATACTGAATATATATTCACAGTAAACCACAGAGTTCAAATCACAGAAAATACTGAAATTAACATTGAAGGACAGACTCATACAAATACAGAAAAGCACTCTCTAGACTAAGCTTCATTATATTCCTGACCAAATCTAAGAGAAGTTTACTGTTTTCTAGTTAAGTTACTTGCTTTGGCAAGGCAAGACAAAATACGTCAGCAGTCTTTCTTGTCAGGCTCCCAAACAGAATACTCTAACCTCTGAGATTATTCCCTGTAAAATATAATATCCAAGATGACTTGCAGAGTGACCTCATCTGGTCACCTGACTCTAGGTTCCCACACTATCTCCTTCTGAAGTTTGAGACAAGACTTTAGCGGACTGCTACAATACATATTTAGAGCTTTTATGGCAATACCTAGGAGTCAGAAATATTTACAACACTTTGCCCCTTCTTTTCAAAAGCTAACAGATAATGGCTGCTCCCAGACCTACCATCTCCAAGCCTACTCAGCACTGTGGGTAATCGTTCAGTGATTTAACAGCTCATTTACATTTCCCTTATTTTTCTTAAAATAAGCCATCTGGTTAATCATTGCTGTGCCAGTGTCCTCTTTTAAATATATATTTTATTCAGATACCAT
Organism: Protopterus annectens; assembly: GCF_019279795.1. Taxonomy (NCBI): domain Eukaryota; kingdom Metazoa; phylum Chordata; order Ceratodontiformes; family Protopteridae; genus Protopterus; species Protopterus annectens. The sequence continues at coordinate 168,797,058 of NC_056729.1, forward strand.
TATACATGTACATTTATCTTCATTTCAGCATAGTGCACTGTTGATACATTTTAACACAATTAATATAAGCAAAGCTCGCAAATACATTTTCAGCACAAGCTTCTGTACAAACCAGCTTGATAAATACAAATGACATATAATTATTTACAAAATTCCAGCTAGCTGTGCTGACATAATTCATACATCCACTGCCCTACTTATTCATGACATGGCTGGCAGTACCTCCTATCATCACAGTTTATTCGGTCATTGTCTTCAAAACACCAGTGTTTTGTGTGGTATATTTTCACTTGGACAAAGTCTGTTATACTTCTGCCTATTGGTGGTTCAAGGGAGCACCACAACATATGTCACCCAGGTCGGAGTCTCACATTCAAATGCCCATGAGGACTTGTGCACTCAGCTGAGAGCCACAGTTTCCAAAACAGAAAGGCTGTCAGTGCAGCCAGGAATTTAATTTTTAGCTTTTCTCATCCAGCATTATACTAGTCTAAGGGTTGCTTGAGGCCAAGTTTCAGATATCTTATCTAGTGTAAGGAATAAAAAAAATAATACTGGCTATAAACTAGCACCAAATGGTATGTTTTCCAGATATTGTTCTAGAAAGGAGACATTTTAAAGCACAGCTTCACAGAAGTGAATTGAGCCACTTAATCTATCATGATTAGGAGAGATTGCATCAAAAATTACAAAACATGTTCATCTTAATATACCTTAAATTAGCACTGTGTAATAAAATGCTCTCTATTTTGGTTCCATGAGCACATGTGCATAGCACCTCTAATTTAAAATGAGTACATCAGATGAGTGAGTTGCCTGCCCTTAGATATTTTAACTTTCTTTTATTTTTATGGCTTCATGCTCATCAGGATGGCTTGCCTCACATATATTTGAAACAAAACTTCAAAATCTTACATTGCTTCTGCAGCGTTTGCTTCATTCATTCTCTGAGGATTGCTGTAGCATTCATTTGCCAGACTGGTGCTTCAGATCTCAGGGCCAGTGCCCTAAACCTCAAGTACAGATTGAAGGGTGACCTGGGTTCATAAAAAAACACCATCCTATAATTAAACTGTGTTCATCATCTTTTATGCAGTAGGCAGGTAGGATGACCAGAAAATCATTGTATCTTTACTACAGGAAGCAGTTTGCGGCATTGTATCATCACCATGTAATGACACACCAGCTCATTTCCCTTATACCAGTACTATAAACATGGTTCCAATGCATTCAAGTTTCTTATTTTGTCATCTTCTTTATAACATTTGATGCTACTAAAGTTTTATATTGCCATGTGAGCTGTGCATTTATAGTCTATGGCTCAACCTAGACAGAAATATTATTGTATTGTACATGTGTCAGTTCAACTGGAGTTTGCCTGAAACAACACCATGAGTTCCATGAAGTTAAACATGTTCCTCTTCAATGACAAAAAATGGAACCCACAATTATTTTACATAATGCTATAAAAATATGGGTTATAAAACCAAGAGACTTCTGAATACATCTATAAATAAATAGCTGAAGAAATAGGCAGATTCTCTGGACAAGATACAGGATTTCTTGAACATGTATACACTGCCTCCAACACAATAGTGACTTCTAGAAGAGGCACCAGTTTGATGAGTTTCGAATTCCAGGTTTAATAGTACCTATAAGTGTAATTGTGTCTCTTATTTTAATAGCATAACTTAGTAGTTTCATTGCTTATTTTTGTTTCTTTGGTTCCATTTTGTCCACATGGCACCGTGGTACAGAGGTTAGTGTTGTCATCTCACAGTAAGAGTTCTCCAGTTTTTTTCTTGGCTGGGGTGCCTTCTGTGCAGGGTCTGCATGTTCACCCTGTGTTTGCATGGGTTTCCTCTGGGTGCTCCAGTTTCTTCTGTCATTCCCAAGACATTCTGCAGATGGATTGGATACTCTTAAATTGGCCCTAGGTGTGAGTGTGTGTGTGTGTGTGTGTGTGTGTGTGTGTGTGTGTGTGTGTGTGTGTGTGTGTGTGTGTGTGTGTGTGTGTGTCTGTCTGTGTGCGTGTGTGTGTGTGTGTGTGTGTGTGTGTGTGTGTGTGTGTGTGTGTGTGTGTGTGTGTGTGTGTGTGTGTTTGCCTTCTGAGGAAGGTTGGGTGCTGGGCTGGGAACTCGACACCATAAAACTCTACTGCCACTCATTCTGCCGACCAATGATCTGCTGTGGTGACCCCTAATGGGAGCAACAAAAAGGAGGAAGAGGAGAAGAAGAAGGTTTCATTTTGTGCACACTGTTATAATTGCAATATTACTGAAGTAGGGGTATTGGCAAAGTGTTGCTCTGCATGTTATATATATATGTAGCAGTCCTCTGGCTGTCTTTTTACTGGTCTAACTCATTAGAACTAGAGATGCTGGATAAACCTTAATCCTGAATGAATTTAGAATCATTGTTGCATATACTTCTTATTACATACAACGTCTGTTCCAAATGACATCATGTGAAGCAAAGATTAGGTGGAATGCTGTTCATAAAAGATTATATAAATTCAAAGCTGTAATCAAAGCATCCACCAACAATCTCCTGAAGTAAGAATCTGCTAGTATCACTGACAATAGCAGATTTAAAAAAAAAATGCACATAGGGTACTTATACGAACTTCAACAAAGCAAGAAATCTTCTACCAGAAACACTTGGTTTATTGACAATTCTGCCGGAAAATTTTAATTATTGGTGGTATCAGTGCATCCTGGTATTAAAATACACATGGCAACTTGAACTACAATGTTCAGTCTCTTGGATTTATTCAACTTATAAATAATTATACCAGAGAATATTCCAAAACTGAAACCAAAACCACACTTAACTGGATACATACAGGAGCCACATAACTACACTGTAAGTTGAAGCCATCAAAATCATCTTGGTGATCAACATTCCGATTTATCCAGACAGAAAAATAAAGTTATATCAATAAAAATCAGAAATGTAACACTGGGAAAAATGAAATAAACATCAACAAGGTCTGCGTAAATCTAGTCAGCCACACTGATACAGCAGTCAAAATGTTTAATGATATCCTACCAGCATTACTTGCATATTAGCTGCTATCAAATCTATTAACATATGGAATTTTAACTTTGCCATGGAAAGACAAACCTATTAGAATACATATGAAAGCCTGAGACCATGTGTAAAGTGCTTCAAGTACCTAGGGGACATAGCACCAAGTAATAAATATAGAGATGCTGGAATCAAATGCAAGAGACAAATTAAATGGATAAAAGGAAAACATTAATCCAAACTACAACAAAAGGAATCAAAACAAAGTTGAAATACCATTGAATGCCATCAGTTGATAATATGCTATTAACAAGCATCACAGAGTTAAAATAACTACATTATATAACGCTGATACAGCTAATAAATCGAAGCCTTAAAGAAGAAGGTTGACCTGTGGGCTTGAAGCATTCAAAGATTACTCACATAGTCTCATTACATTCACCAAAAAATGTGTCCTTGTATGTCTCCATATTAAGCTCTCTTCAATCATGGCACAATGCTAGCAAAAACTGCAGCTCAAATAAAAATGTTCTCCATAAAAAAGAACATTGGGCAGTACATTGGGCAGTGCACCCAGGTGATTCTTAACTTCTGAGTAAAGTTAACTGTGACTGGGATGTCAATCAGTCACAAGCAAACCATTCTTAAACCCTTTTTAAAAACTATGTGAAAACTGTCTTAGGAAATCAACACATTGTACCACATTTGGCATCTGTTAGATAATGTGAGGTACAGTATTCATAAGTTTAAATTATAATCTTCAATAACTTTATCACAACAAGCTTTTGATCTCATGTTTGTGTGTGTGTGTGTGTGTGTGTGTGTGTGTGTGTGTGTGTGTGTGTGTGTGTGTGTGTGTGTGTGTGTGTGTGTGTATGCATCTGTTTGTGTGTACATGTATATGCATGTGTTTGTATGTGTGTATGCATGTGCTTGTGTGTGTATGTGTGTGTGTCTTTGTATGCATATGTGTGTGTGTCGGTGTATGCATGTGCGTATGCATATGTGTGTGTGTGTGTGTGTGTGTGTGTGTGTGTGTGTGTGTGTGTGTGTGTGTGTGTGTGTGTGTGTGTGTGTGTGTGTGTGTGTGTGTGGGTGTGTGTGTCTATCTCTGTTTATATATCTGTGTGTGTACATGCTTACTGCTCTTGTTTTTTTTTTCTCAATGTGCACTAGCTAGACATGCGCTAACATGCTATAACTTTGTCAAATTTAATTTCTGTGTTACAACAGGTGGGGTGTGATGTTTTATTGGGTGACTGGAAAAAATCACCAGTTACACTGTGAAAGGATGTGGCAGTTGAAATTAAATGCCACTATGCCACCAGGACTCAATGACTCTATTTCAGTTATTAGTCGATTGAAAAACAAGAGCAGCAAGAGTATAAAAATCTTCTTGTTTGTTTTTATTGGTCAACTTTTCTTTTTCCAGCACAGGATTGGTCTTTGTAGCTCTAGTAATTAATTGGATAGCATGTGTGAGTGTATTTGCATAATTATTCAAGAGGCATGGAGTTCAATTTTCAATTTTTATTTGATGTTTTTATAAGGTACCTGATTGGAAGTTAGCCATGTTCCTTGTTTTACCATTGGACAAAACTGAAGGGTGTGTGGATGCCTATATGTTTTTATTCACTGTCTGTATAGTACAAGTTATTCAATGGTTCTGAGGATATCAATAGATGACAAAAGCACTTAACAGTAGTTGTTAACTTTGGCATTGAAGGTCCATTGAGAGTTTTGGGCTACCTGGTCATTACTATTAACCTGGTGTATTAAATTATGTTCATTGTTTTGCTTTTGGAACTAAACTGACCTTAAGCATTACTGATATCTATGATATCTACTACCTACTCCTTTGTTATTGATCTTCTCTAATTATTTTGCACTTTTACGATTATTTGCTTTGTTGGTATCAACACTGAAAAAAAGCCTGGGACTTCCAAGATGGCTACACAGTAATCAACAACTTGACTGTCCCAGTGTGAAAACAGAAACTGAGAAACTGCAGTCAGAGATACTGTCAATATTGCCTGGATGCCTGCAAAGAAGAAACAAAGGCAACCTGAAAGAAAATCTAACAGAAAAGGTGAAGAGAAAACACTGACTGGAAAGAATCTTGCAGCTGTTCAGCAAAAAGCAGCTCAAGCCCCTGCTTTGATGCAAGAGAGGAAAAAATAAGTCAAATGTTCTCAGAGCTGTTTAAAATAAATGAAATACTGAAGGAGTATGTCAACTCAAATAAAAAAGGCTGGAAAAAAGGAAGAAGCATTAAAAAGATATTCAGATGAACTGATAAAATTGCAAACATTAGAAGTTGAAATGAAAAAAAAAAGGCTAGCTCAGTATAAGACTGCTCAAGAAGAGATATTTCAAAAATGGTAGAATTAGAGGAGAGAGAGCACTTAGGAAAAATCTGAGATTTTCTGTTGTACCAGAAAAACTATAAGGAACACACTCCATTAATGTTTTGAAGGCACAAATAAGCAACTGGACTGGTATTCCACAGGAGGCATGAAAGTGCACACCATTTGTATGCTCCAAATATGGCCATGAGAAAGCAGGCAAGACCTTTATTAGTAGAGATGCAAACCTACCAGAAGAAAGAGTTAGTCCTGAAAAAAACTATGGTAAAAGGGCAAAGTATTAAAAGTTGGAGATAGTAGAGTGTTTGTGGAAAATGATTATTCACTGTACACCAGGCAGAGTAGAGGCAAATTTATTCCAGTAATCAGGGAATGTTAAGAAGCAGGTGTAAGATTCAAGCTGCTGTATCCAGCTGTCTCCAGAATAGTTTTTCCTGGAGTATCAAAGTCATTCTCTGATGTAGAATAAGCTAAGGAAGAAATAAAAAAGTATGCCCAAGAGGAAGTGAGCCATCAACCTGGTGGGGACTCTGCTTTTCATTCTTCTAAAAATAAAGCACATGGAGAGACTTTGCCAGTGAAGTCTTTTCATCTATTCCAAGAGAAATGCTTGAGAAAAAAAGCATTAAAATTGACCAGAAGAAACACGAGCACAGTGAAATGAAATTGAACTAGAACCTGCATTTGGAAGATGAAGATGAACAGGAAAAAGACCAGCAACATGGAAATTCATGAATAAATGTGAAACTGCAAAGCAACAATCACATTTGTGAAATAAGGCTGTATAAGAATAAATGGAAAGAGTGGACTTGTGTTGACTTTGATAAACTTGTCTGGAACTGAAAGTCACTTGCCTCACCTCATGTCATTAATGTTTAGAATGACTCTAAGAAGAGCGGAGGGGAGGAGGAAGTAGAAAGGTAACTGTAAGCAAAACAAGTATAACAGTATTTCTGTGAAACATTTTACAATATAAATTGCATCTTTTATAGTAAAGTATTTTAGTTCTTATATGTGACAAAATTATTAAAGTAAATAGATGCCCTTTTTTCCTTTCTCTTCTCTTTTTGGTATTAAGAAATCTAGGCATTACAGTACAAAAAGAGGAAAAGCTAGACAAAAGCATGTTTAAGTTAATAGGCTGTAGTCTTGATCTGTTGATGTGGGTAGAAAAAGTACACAAATCATAATATATGTAGAACTTATATGTTTTCTCTTACTTCTGCATAGGCGAATGTCTGGATTAAGACCTTTGGCTTAGTCTAATAACACATATCAAGTGGAAACAAGTAAATATGAGAACACCAACTATAATGAAATATTTTCCTTTAGCAATAAATGTTCAGTTTTGTCTTTCAGGTTGTAACAGAGGACTACATGTATCTTTTTTCTCTTACTTTTCCATGGAGACAAGCTGATAATAGACAGAACACTGGTTTATTCGTGACGAAAAGATAATGATTTCTGAAAGTATGCAAGTTGTATTCACATCTGGGGGAGGGGGAATCAAGATAAAAAAAAGAACATTCACCAAGTAAAGTAAGTAGGAGCACAAGCAATAACATACACCTTAGCTTGGAAAATGTCAGTTTCAGGTTAACTAGGGATTGGGTTAGCAGGTATTTGTAGGAAAAGAATTTTTGAAGGTAGAAGGTAGGAGGGAGTGCGGATGCTTGGTGGAAGTGAGTAGATAGTATATATAACTAGATGTTATCTATCTAGTAGTGAGTGTATGGGAGTTGTATCAGTGATTGGAGGGGTATGGTGGGTGTGGGAATATAATGGGAGGCGGTATGTAGGATAATGATGGGGAGTTAACTGTAAGTTTAAAGTGAGAAGGGTAGGTGGAGAGGTGGCCTAGCTAAGTTGGAAGAGTGGCTAAGGTATTAGGTGAAAGAGAGGGACAGAGATGTGTGCTGTGAAGCAGAAAAACAAATGTTCCTATTAGGAGGGCCAAACTTCATTGTTTGCAGATGTACATATTTATGTGTGTTTGTATTAAGTTAAGATGTTTTGGCGGTGTGTTTACTTTCTGGTTTGAGAGCTTTTATTAAAATAAGTCGTGTAAAATGTAACATATAGGTTGCAATGTTGGTGATAAGAAAAAAAACTGTATAACCTGCCAAACATAAATGAATGCATGCAACACAAAAGCTGAAATTAATAGATGGGAATAATGAGTTCATATAATGGCAACACTTTCCAAATTATCTTGGAATGTTAATGGTCTCTCAGATATAGACAAAAAGGAAAAAGTAGTTCATTATTGTAAGAAATGCAGAGTGCAAGAGTGCAAATAGCAATGCTGCAAGAGAAGAAAGAAATAAACATGTGATTTGATAAAGAAAGGATTGCAGGAGAGATATCCTGCAGAATATCAGGGACAAAGGAAAAGAGGAATAGGTATATTAATTTCCAGAGGAGCTCCAGTGCTGAGAGAAGAGGAAAACAATAATAATGGCAAATTTTTAGTAGTAAGGGTCTATTGGCAATGGATGAGGTCATATTAGCATGTAAAACTAAAACTGCTATTTTGGAATTAAAACAAAATTGGGAGAAATAATCAGCTTTCCGCAGGAAATATTATTTGTAGGTGGGGACTAGAATTTGATTTGCAACAATGAGGATGTATCTGGGGGGCCTAGAATTGAAAATATAACAAAGGAGGGTAGAGCTCTGAAAAAATGTATGAAAATATTTGATATGAAAGAAGGGAATTTAGTAGCAGGAACTCCAAGGGAATTTACATATTATTCCCCAAGTTACAAAAACTGAGCTAGACTTTATAGAAATTATATTTCACAAGAACGTGTCCATTTAATTAAGAAATTTGATACACATCCAATAACTATTTCAGATCATGCACAAATAATTACTAAGAAAAAAACACAGGGTAATAAAGTAAAGGTGAGACACTGATGCTACCCCACCTACCTGTTAAAAAGAAAGGAATTTAAGGAATGGGTAGTGAAAATTATCCAGGAATTAGTCAGGAAGACAGAAAGTAACCCAGATGTTATAGCTAGTGGTTGGGATAAAATGAAAGTGGAATTTACAAATAGAGTAGAAATAAAAGAAAAAGAGATATGGCTAAGAAGTAATAAGAATTACTTAGAGTGGCTGACAAAGGTTAAAGCATTGCAGAATAAGGGGAATCTCACAGAACAAGAGGAGGTGCAATTGCACAGTGTTAAAGAGAAAATAATGGAGTACCTTGATAATGATTTAGAAAGATTGCTGTTAAGCAACTATTTTTGATAATAACTCCAGAGTACAAAAAAAACTTTCCGCTCAATGACTTAGACAACATAAAGTAAGGCAGTTGTCAAACTTAAGGAGCCTATAACAAGAAAAATAACCAAAGATCATGTAGAGATATTACAGATATTCTGAAAATGTATGAAAATTTGTTTAAAACTGAGAAGTGGAAAAATTAAGAAAAATCACACATGGAAATATTTATGGAAAACAAATATGTCAAGGTTAGAGGTGGATGAGGCTCAACAACTAACAGTGAAGATAGGAGGAGATGATATAAAAATGGTGATGTATAACCAATCTACAGGAAAGTCTCTAGGACCAGATGGTACTCTGGTAGAAGTTTGGAAGTTAACAGGAAAGAAAGTGATAAAAAACTTAAGATTTTGTTTAACATTATAGTAAAAGGAGAAGCACCAATACCCTAGAAAAATTTGTGGTGGTTATAATAGTTAAAGATGGTAAAGACCCATCAGACTCAGCTCCATATAGGTCCAATTCAATTTTAAACCATGATTATACAGTGCTTATGTCTATAATGACTAAAACAATGGCAAATGAGATTCTAAAATTGATAGATATGGACCAATGTGGTTTTGTGGAGGGGAGACAAATGTTTGAAAAAATTAGTAGAACAATGATGATCCAGAGGGAAGCTGAATGTAAGAAAATACCAGTGTTATTGGTAGGTCTTGATGCAGAGAAAATATTTGATAGAGTAAGCTGGGATTTAATGAGTATGGCAATGGAAGCATTTGCATTTCCCAATATAATAGTAAAATTAATTAGAATGATATTTGAGGGATCAGAGACAAAAACCAAAATGGGAGGGTTCTTCTCTGATCAGTTGTGTCTGAACAGAGGAGGCAAGTAGGGGGTGTCCTCTTCCCCCTTTATTTGTATTATATTTAGGACAACTGGCAAAGAAAATAGAGACTCAGAAATTCAAGGATATAATTGGTACATTGTTCAAGAAATGTTGGCATAATTGGCATTATTTGCAGATGATACTATTTTATACCTGATGGAACCAGAAAAGGACATCTCATTGTTGTGGAATATTCTGAGATAGTTCCATTTTTTTCAGAATATAAAATTAGTAAAGATAATACAAAAGCTATAGCTATAAACAGTGTACCCAGACATGAACTGGTCCAGCAATGCCCAAAATGCCTAAATTCATGGGAACATAATAAAATGAAGTGTTTAGGAGTATGGATTAAAAAGAATTCAGTTATGGCAGCTAAAGATATGTTGGAAGAGACTAAACAAATGATAATAAAATTGAGAAGCTGGGAGCTCTTGCCTATGGATATGGATAGCAAGACACAAGCAGTAAAAATGTTTTTAGTCCCTTTAGCTTTATTCACCCATGCTTTTTCAACCAGAGGAGAAGTTGTGGACAGATAGACCAACCGACAGACACACACACACACACACACACACACACACACACACACACACACACACACACACACACACACACACACACACACACACTATCGTAATAAAAATCCAATAATCTTGATGCATTCTTTTAAATGACACCAAAGCTCTAGTAACAATAAAAGTAAACTAGGTAATAAGAAACAGGTACCTTTTTTGACGTCCACTTCCTCTGACAATTCCCTGATATCACAGTTTAATTTTAAATGTTATATATAGCACTTTCTCCGACCTACTAAATCTTGCCCCAATAGCTACTTCTTCAACAGTTAAGTCTTTCAGCTTTTCCTGGTTAGGGGTCGCCACAGCGGAACTCCGGTCTGCTAATGATTGGCAGTAGATTTTTACGTGCCAATTTGCCGGGCCTGACGCACAACCTTCAATGAAGGAACGCCCATTCATGGATGTTGCCACACAGAAGATGCTCTAACTGAGAATCGAACAGGGCAATGTCTTACTGTGAGGCAACAACGCTACCGCAGCACCACCACTGCAGTTAAACTACTTCTTCAATAATATTGAGAAAAAAAACACATCTACAGTATAAAACGTTTTAATGCCAAAAATATAGTTCTCATTTGTTTATAGCCAAACCTTTCAGCTTCACTCAGAAACTCTCCTAACACCTTGCAATAGCCTTCTGCATTTCTCCCTTCATAAATCCCCTCTGTCCCTCATTGGCCAAGTTTGGTATAAGCTCTTCTAATATATTAAGCAGTACAATAAATACAAATTTAGCATCTAAACTGGTTAAGTATATTGGATGATAATTCTTTGGATTTATTTAATCCCCTCCTTAGAAATTAATACAACCCTTGCTAATAAAGGAATCTGGAAACTTACCCACCTTAGTGACCTCACATAAGGATGGGCACAAATCCATTCCAGGAACTCTTATGAGTTAATCTTTTCAATTACCCAATTACTTCTTCAGTTTCATACATCTCAGTTTCTCTTTTTAGCCATTTTCTGTCTTTTCTCCGAAAGAGTTCTCCTGCTAGTACCTTAGACCTTTCTTTCCTCATGTACCACCCCCTTGGTCTTCTTCTCTCCCTCTCTCTCTCTCTCTGCCCCCCACTTTTCTTTCTCTCTATATATATATATGTATATAAGTATACACACACACACACACACACACACACACACACACACACAATTCTTCCAATATCTTGTTCATCCCTGCTGTATTACTGACCATCTCTGTGCTGCTTTTTCTCAGTTCCACAATTTGCCCCCCTAATTTTTTCTCCTTCAGCTCCAGTGCCAAAAACTTTCCCAATTTGTCCTCTAGTACACAATACAAACCTTCAAAGTTCATCCTATCTCTTTCTACTTTCATTTTTACTATCTCCGTTATCTTTATCTGAATCCAATAGACTAATAAAACACTCCATCCCTGATGCCCTTTCTTTCCTGTCTACCTATATTTGAAGAACCTTCAATTTCTTGCAATCATCTCCTGTTCCACTGTTCCCCAGCATCCTTCTTCCTCAATAAGTTCTCCTTCAAGGCACATTTAATTGCATCCAACTAGACATAATTCCTTCCCCTCTCCTATATCCTGTTAAATTTATAAATGTCCGCTACTTTTGATTCCACTCTTTTTCTATCCACTGCAATCAAAATCCATGATTTCTGTATCAACCATTTATCTTGTTCCGTATTATGCTACCCTTTTATCAACAGTATTACATGTACCTGATTTGTTAAACTTCTTGCCAATTTATACACCAACTATGTCCAGTCTTACCTCTCTCCAATTTTTTTTCATCCAATGTCATTGCCACTGTCACTCATCTAGCTGTCTCATCCTACTTAACAAAGTTAAGCAGTACAATCAGTCATTTCTTTATCATTGTCAAAAACTCCTTGCTTTGTTTCTTCTTGTGACACCACTGAACTTCAACAACAGAAATATATTTCTTCCCATTTGAAATGTATCTTCTTTTTTGGTTTGGTCTTTTGTGAAAAATAGAATTTCTTGTCAATCTCTTTTATTGACTAGTAGACAACCCTCCCTACATTCCATGAAATAAAATAATTGGCTGACCTCCTCCCACTCACCCTCCTCCTGCCTCCCTACTCATTGGCTTCAACTCTCCTCATTTACCCAGGATAGGAAATAATTGCCCCTCGGACTTATTATCTGCCTACAGCTTGCAAGTTCTGCCACTGTGGTTCTCAGAGCATGCATTGCAAGTAGCCAACTTGGTTACTACCCTGCACAACTGTACTAAGAATATTCTTTTTTGGCAGCAGTCATACATTACCCTATCTTGCTATTCAAAATGAAATAAGTATGTTTGATACAAACACTCTGCATGAAAAAAATAGCTGCAGTATTGTTACGTATTCCACTATAAACACAGAGATGAACATATTACTGGTATGATAAAGCAAAATAAATATGCATCAAATGTAGATTGCTATGGATTACCCAAACCAAATAATAACCAAATAATCTCTGAATGCACAATAACAAACCTCACATTTTCAGCATTTTGTAAATTCTTCTATGTCATATTGAAGCAGTATATGCCCACTTAGGTAGTGCATGCACTGCTAATGATTGGAAATCATAAAAAGAAGGAATGTTTTCCTTCTGTCACATATATACTGTTTAAGCTATTGTTTATCATATTTAAAGTAGAATCAAACAACATACTTTTCCTTCATGCACTTATATATATATATATATATATATATATATATATATATATATATATATATATATATATATATATTATTTAAACTAATGTTTCTTTTCCTGCATGTACATATATAGTATTTTAAACCAATATTTCTTATACTTAAAGTAGAGTCTATTCTCATGCATAGACATTTCAGATACATATGTTTCCCAAACATTGTCAGATACTAACCTGCATATCAAACATCCGTGCAGTGCTCATAAATCTGCTGTTCTTTTTAAAACCTGTTAAACATCAGAAATATAATCATTTTCACAGTCATCAGAACAACAGTAGTTTATAAAACAAAATCCATTCACGAACTTTTAGACATATCCACACTTAGCATTCATATCCCTGTATCTCATTATATCACCCCCCAACACACACACACACACACACACACACACACACAAACACACACACACACACACACACACACACACACACACACACACATCTGGAAGATTTATTCAGCCTTCTTCTCATACATTCCTTTAGAGGTAGTGTTTTAAATTGTATTGCTTTTACTCCAGGTCCTCTCATTCTTCTGTAAGGCACTATTCTGAGCAGAGTCTGCAAATGAGAAAGTAGGTATAATGTTGTTTCAGGCAACTACTGTGTATAAGTAATGCAAATGAAAAAGTAGACATAACTGTCTTTCAGTCAACCATAGGACGAGCAACGTTTGTAGTAAAGTTCAGTTTGCTTAGTATTGCTACAGGCCACCCTAAACATAAATGATTACCTGTCTTCAGATTACCTTTGACATGACCAGTAATCCTCTTTTAAATGTGAGAGATCCCATTCATTGCTGCATAAAATGTAATATTCAACATTAATCAAGGAATTTTTAAACCACAAGGGAAAACAAGAACATTTAATCCAAGCATCCTCCAAGTGACAAATTAAGCTTAATTGTAATATCTGCCTTTCACTCTTTTAAAAGTAAGCAGAACATATGTGTGCTTGAAATATCCTTACCTCTCTTTGAAAAGGAAATAAAATGCCCTGGGTCATACACTGGCCGCACAGTATCCATCTCAAGTCTTCAATTCTGGTTTAATTTGTTGCTTTCAATATAGGTGAAAACTTTGATTTGATTTCTGGAGCCAGCCTCACGTTAGTAAGATCCTATTTGCTATTCAGTGTGAAGGTTATTTTTTTCTTCTAATTTTTCTTCCTCAGAGATCTGGCAGACCTATTCTGTTTCAAAGGCCTTTGAGACTGGTCCATCGGTATACCTTCTTCTCTAGACATGAAACTAACATGGTCAGCCTAAAGACTCAAAGTCAGCTCTTCCCATCTCTTTTTCTGACATGTCATGCAGTTTCACATTTATCTGGTGCCTCGATGACTGCTACATGGAACACCAAATACTCCTGATAAATTCTGAGCAGTCACCTGCTTTGTCCTTCTAGAGTCAGTCTTCATTGGTGGGTCCTCTCTCAATACCATGGATGAAAGGGCTAGAGCTTGTCTTCCTTCCTCCAGTTTAACTTATGCACAACTTAAACCATGCTGCAAGCTATAACAGATAGTATTTTCTGTGGCCAGAAGTTTTATGAACAGAGACCAATTATCCATGATGGAATCCTTCATCTGGACCCAAAATACAACCACCAGGGTTAATAATGCACTGACAATAAAACAGAATGATTCCTTGTCTCTATTCTGACGGCTGCATAAGTTGGTCTACCTATGAACAAATCTTGTCGATCAACTTTAATGTCATGGAGGAAATCTGCATAATTAATGAACCATTATTTAGTCAAAAAAATGTAGTTTAATCTAACCTGGCATGGCTTAAGATCATTCTGTTATATTTCTTAGTCAATGTATTCTATCATCCAGTCCACATTTGTGACAGTATTACCAGCTGGCAAAATATTATTTTGGAAAAAACTGTATAAATTCTGGCTGCTGATTGCTTCATAAAAGCTGCACTACTTGTGTTATCTCTCCTTGTTCTAGTTTCCATACTGTTTAATTTTACTTCAGGAAGTCACATTTTCGTTTCTGAGCTTCTACGCTGACAATATGACATTGTTGCTTCTGTGTAGATGTTTATTGTTGCTGTTTCACTTGTGATTTGAATGTGGCCTGTTTTTTTTATTTCAAGGAAAACAGTATTGTTTGTTGGGTGTTTGCTGAACTGGGCAGTTGGTGCAGAGGATTAAGGTTCTCAGTTGTTAATGGGCTGCTTCCAACATTCCAGAGTTTGATTCTTTCCACTTCCATTTACCTCCTGTAAGATTCTAAGGAAGGCACTTAACTAGAAAGAGCTCTTGGGTTTTCCCTGAAAAGAGACACTTGTATCACATGGGCTTTTCTTGTTAACAAATAAAAAAAAAATCCCCAGCCATTTTTGCATCACCTGTGTCTCATTGGTAACAGATGTCAACATTTGTTGCAGTTTTCTTCATCAGTTACCTGTTCTTCAAATCTGTGGTTTACACCTGAGTTAGCTGCACCTTAGTTCCCTTCATCTTTCTTCACTTTGCTACCAAAGAGCTCTGTGTATTATTCTAGAACAGGAAACTAGGTAAGGGCTGTGAAAAATTATTCCTCCATGTTGGGATGTAATGGTTATAGCAGGTACATTGGAGCAAAACTTGCTCCTCACCACTGACCTCTGGTCATCATCATCTAGCTGATGATTGTGAGACTGGATGCTTGATATCACAGACTCTCCAGTTTCTATCACAGAGGAGGACAAGAAGCATAATCTCTGATAAACCAAATAGTTAAAACTAGATATCCTGGAGGATTCTGAAGAACTGTTTTTCATCACAACTTTTGCAATCTCACTTAGTCGCTTTGTCACACAAAATGAACCAAACCAAGAACCACAAAAGGCTGGCAGCTCAGGCAATGAAGGAACACATAGGAAAATACTTAAAACCATTTACTGTTAGCACTTTCGTTTAGAGTAATCTCCAAACTTCTTCAGACAGAATAATTAAAAATCACATCCAATTTATACATGCCATCAACAGAACTCAAAGTCCAGGAACCAATGAAATAAAATATATATGCCGTAAGCATATTAACCATTTGTTGACTGGACAAAAAACATGTCACTTTATTGGTATAGCTGCTGTTTTAATTAACAAGTATATTACCTGTCAAACACCTTTAATTTTAAAAGACTTGAAATATAAATTGTTTCATTCAAACTAGGGGGAGAACTGGCATTTAAATATACTTGCTACCAGGTTTCCTTTTGTTCTAAAAAATTTTCCAAGGACCATCCCAGGAGTTCCTTTTAAGCTCATGCACCACTGCAAATTTGAAGGTATGTGCAGGATACACCTTCAAATGCCTAAAAAATGCACTGGATTCCTTCTTTGGGGAAATTTCATAAAAGTGCTTATATATTCTTTGGGCTAATTTACGTTGCGTCTTGCCCACATAGAAAGCAGGACCTCTCCTATACACAATATTAGGTCATTGCCCCAATACATCAACTAAGCCAACATCACTCTTAATAATACTCCCTATATTATTTAATAAATTAAATAAATTATAATGATAATTGAATCAGAAATTTTAGACTCAACCTTATCAACAGGGAAATCAGAGACAGTGGCAGAACCAGAGGAATAGAACTAACAGTTACAGGGCTCAGAGGTGACTGTAAATGAACCTTTTACTACCGTTTCAATACAGCACGAGACTTTAGAATTTATAATTAAAGTTTCATTAATTTGGCCTCAGCCCATGCTGAGTTTTTTAGTAAAAGTTTTTAGTAAGGGTTATACCTTTGTTCCTAGTAAACCAGTGGATATGGTGCAGCTTTTGTGTGATTTAAAAATAATATATTTGCAATTTAAATCTGTGTACTATATATAGGGATGGAGTCATTAGTGGGGCAACAAATAGTGAGGCTGTTCATATTCCTAGTGTTTTTAATCCTGAAACAAATCATGTTTTAAAAATATTTAAGAAAGTATGTGAAATTGATTTCAGGTACTAATTTGAATTATAGCAAGTGGTTGGATAACATGTCTCCTGTGGAGAGAGACTTAATAAATGATTTAAAGTCCCACAATGACTTGAGGTATATGCAACCTGATAAAGGGGGTGGGGGTGGGTTGGTAATAATGTAATATGATGATTATGCCCAGAGAATGTTTCAATTATTGTATGGTGAAACCTATATGGAAGCATCACTAAATGAAGTTCATGTAGCACATCAAAGAGTTGATTGGGAGTTGCTTGATATGTTAACTCAAGATCAGATTTCTGTTGCAGAATACAATTATATATCTACCATGAGCCCTAAGATTCCTGTTATCTGTGGCATGCCAAAGATACACAAGAACCTGAGTGACCCTCCCTTACTACCAGTCATGGATTCGGTTTGGTCTACAACCAGCTATAATGCTTGCTTTCTGGATAAACAGTTGAAACCCTATGTACTAAAAATTCCTTATTTATGCCATGATTTCTGGCAGTTTCTGTGTAATGAGATTTTACCATTCCAAGATGGCATCTTTATAACTATTGATGTTAAACATTTATTTAGTTGTAATCCACATCAAATAGGTATGGAATGGCTTTCTTTATTCCTATTTGAGGAGTTGGGGCTTAGCCAATACAAAATTAATACATTTTGCCAGCTAATGGAATTAGTACTGGATTTTAATTATATTTACTTTGAAGGACACTTTTTCAAGTAACTCAAAGGAGTGACAATGGGGTCTGCACGTGGCCCTCTTTTTGCCAATGTCATCATGGCTTGGTGGGAGAGATGTTACCTATACTCCAGTCCTTATTATCAGCATGTATCTATGTATGTTAGATATCTTGATGTCCACTTTATTGCTTGAAAGGGTCCAATTACTATTATATTCAAGTTTATTGAATATATTAGTCAAACAACTGATTTTTTGAAATTTACACATACTATCAGTTTGGACCAGATAGGTTACTTAGACGTGATGATTTCTAAACGTGAGGACAGATTGGGACTTAAGTCAACAATACATAGAAAATCCACTTTTTCTAATAGTTACTTACATTTTTCTAGTAGCCATCCCTTGGATGTTAAACGAGGTGTTGTCAAAGGACAAATGGTGAGGGCAACACGTATGGTATCTGACTATAATGATTTTCTAAATGAATGTGCTTTTATTGCTAATATGCTTCTGAATAGCAGATCCCCTCACCATTTTGTGACTAGAATACAGAAAGAGGTAATCAAAAAATGGGATAGTGGTATGTATGTTCCCCTATTGCTAGGAGGTAATGTAGGTTCCACTGTTGGTGTAGTAAGGTCCTTCAGTCATAATAATCCCTACATTGGAGATGACATGCATCCAGATATAGGGGATTGTGGTCCATCCAATGTAAGTGGCTCCAAGGATAAGGTTTGCCCCTTTGTCACCACATATAATAGTAATAGTTACATTATTTCTGATATCTTAAATAAAAACTGGAATATTATTAAGAGTGATGCTGACTTAGTTGATGTATTGGGGCAATAACTTAATATTGTGTATAGGATAGGTCCAAATATAAAAAAATATCCTGGAAAGGGAGAATCAAATTGTGGAAAATGGGAAAATGAGTCCATGTGGGATGTGTCACCAATGCAGTCATGTATTTTCTGGTTCACATTTTGAAGTAGGCAACGAGAAAATCAATATAAGAGGTAGGTATATTTGCTATACACAAGCTGGGGTTTACATTGTATTTTGCCTACATTGTCCTGCTTTTTATGTGGGCAAGATGCAATGTAAATTAGCCCAAGGAATATATGAACACTTTTATGAGATTTTCCAAAAGAAGGAATCCAATGCATCATGTAGGCATTTGAAGGTGTATCCTGCACATACTTTTAAATGTGCAGTGGTGCATCAGTTTAAAAGGGTCTCCTTGGGTGGTCCTTGGAAAGCTTTTTTAGAACAAAAGGAAACCTGGTGGCAAGTATATTTAAATGCCAGTTCTCTCCCTGATTTGAATGAAACAATTTCTCTTTCGAGTCTTTTAAAATTAAAGGTGTTTGACAGGTAATATACATGCTAATTGAAACAGCAACTATACCAATAAAGAGACATGTTTTTTGTCCAGTCAACAAATGGTTAATATGCTCAGGGCATATATATATTGTTTCATTGGTTCCTAGACTCTGAATTCTGCTGATGCCATGTATAAATTGGATGTGGTTTTTAATTATTCTATCTGAAGAAGTTTGGAGGTTACTCTAAATGAAAGAACTAACAATAAATGGTTTTAAGTATTTTTCCTGTGTGTTCCTTCGTTGCCTGTGCTGCCAGACGTTTGTGGTTCGTAGTCCCTTTGTTGTTGCTATATATGTATATATTTTCTCCCAGAAAAAAATACTTTTTGGGGAGAATATATGACAGCTCAGTGATGTCAGAGACATTGTTTGAAATGGCATACCGTCTATAGGGTTCACTTCTGTGTTACCCCTCTTCATTTTCAGTCACATGTTTAACTCACCTCTTATTGCAGATGTCATACCTTTAGCTCAGTCTTTCTCAGATTGTGAATAACTGTAATAAGGGAAGACAAAGAGCTTTGTTAAAATGTGACCAAATATTCCTTCTTGTGTTTAGACATGGACTTCTTCAAAAGTAAGTTTTGAATCCTTTTTTCCTTTAGCATATTCACATCTGAGCTTATATTTGTACATAACAAATTGAGAGTTTTTGCAAATGATGCTAAATGATAAGTAGTGGTAGACATGGAAGAAAATGCTTCCCCGTAGAATCATACAGTATCTGTAACACCCTTGACATCTATACGATGGATGCCACTTCCAAAAGGTGATTCTCAGAAGATCATTAATATTTGAAAATGTGCATGCTGATTGGACAAACCAGTCAGTGTGCCCATTGTAAATCCAGCATCACCCATTGGAATACATCAGGGTGGCTTTACTTATTATAAACAAAGGCTTGGGTCATCAAGTCCTCCACTCAGAAAACCAGAAAACAAGATGACCATCCTTAAATACTGACTAAAAAAAAAATGAAAAAAACATGAAAAAAAATCCTAATCCCCACCAGGGATTTGGGAATACTACACACATATATATATATATATATATATATATATATATATATATATATATATATATATATATAAATATATATATAAATATATATATATATACATATACATACATACATACATACATATACAGTATGTACATATATGTGTGTGTGTGTGTGTGTGTGTGTGTGTGTGTGTGTGTGTGTGTGTGTGTCTGTGTTTTTCTAATAATGACACTGTTTAACAGCAGTAATGCATTCAAGTCTGTGTGTATGTGTGTGTGGGGGGGAGGGGGTTAATGCTTGTATGGCCTACTAAGCTGATCAGTTGGATTTCATCTTCATGATCAAATCATACCATCATACCACCATAAATCCAGCATTACTCACACTCAGTTGTGCATTATTACCTAAATAGTTAATGAGAAAGACCATAAATCATTCCCTCTATAAGTGCCAGTTTACTACTTTATTCCCATGAAGACAGTAAAGATAAATTTATGTAACTGTGACAAAGCAATGGGAATCAGTATGACAGATGGCAGGAAATGCCTTTCTTGATGCTCTGATCTTTGTCCATTTAATTTCTGAGACATTTTAGTGTCATACTAGTTTGCTTAAAGCTGAATCAGTCTAAATCATTTCATTGCAATCTACACAATATTTCCCATGATGCAATGCACAAATGACTGTGCATAGAGTAGCTCCTGTCTAGAATTTATCTATGCAACCTCTGCCGTTTAGTATAACTGTATTATTATAACTGCTTTGGGGCTTACTTCATCCCTGCAATTCCCCTTTTATTTTATTATGATCTTCTTATTTGACAAATGAGTGCTATAGAATTCTAGACTAGTTCTTCTGTTAACTAAGAGTTATTTACAACACACTGGTAACAACCAAAAGGCTTAAACCTATGGATGTATATTTTGCAGGGATCATTACTGAAGGCACCAAGACACCTCTTTTGCTCTGTATTTATTTTCAGTTGCACTAGTCTGAATGATCTTATGGCAGGCTCTCTGAATTTCCAGTATGACTTTTAATCATGCAGATGGGGTTTATGGGAAGCAAGTGAAAGATGGAAGATTTAAGCCTGATTTAAGACAGTACTTTTTTACTGAGAGAGTGGTGAGTACATGGAAATTCCTGTCAGACAATCTGACACAGTGAGGTTCACAGAGGAAATCAGTAGAACCTGTAATGGTTGGTGGATAGGAAGGCAAAAGGAAATGATCAGACGGATAAGATCAAGCTGCGACAAGGGTTACGACTAATTAAGTAATTCATCATCCTCCCTTGGTTTCTTCACAGCTGCGCATTCATATATCTCGATTGGGGCTACCTTTCTTTATTTTTTAAGTCACCCATTTATCTTTTTCACATTACCTCACACTTAACACATTGATTTGTGCCTTTTCTTTATCAAAATGTGGATTATCATTCTTCACTTTTTTAATCAGCAATGCTCTCCTCAGTAAAGCAGAAAGTATTGTTACTTTAAGTAGTTAGGATGGCAGGAGCTAATAGAATGTAACTGTACACGACTACAGATAGATATAATAAAATACAACAGCACAACACAGCTTGTAGTTTTGTTTTTTTATACTTTCATGTCATGCAATGTGATACAAGAAATTCCTGGACCCATCCATTCTTCCTTAAGATCCACAGATAATGTATGCATGGTTTTAATTGGACAGCTGCCTCCTATGGAGCCATTCTTTATTAAACAGTAGCAGTGGAAGTGGCCCTAAGGTATGTTCATTCGCATGCTTCTTCATAAAGTAGCTGAAGTAAAATTTAATTAAACTAAAGGAAAACACGAACAGCTTTTCGAAGAGTCTGAATAGTGCCCTGTCTTTCTTCTGCAAGGTGAACTAAATTAGCATAAGCCAAGGTCTTCAATGAAAATTACCATCTGTCACCAATTAAGTATGGAAAATGCAAGATTCTCTAATATTTTAATACTCCTAACAGTAATTCATGCTGCCATGAATAAAAGTGTTTTTTTCTTGCTTCCTGTCTTGCTGTGGTTGAAAATGTAAAGAAATTTTGCTGTTATGGCTCTCAACCATTAGCAGTAATCATCATTTGTCAGATAAGAAACCAACACACTAAACTGAATTATGTGCTTTGAATCTGTTTTCTTTTGGTGCATGATAGAATATTAAAAGTGCAGAGCTCTACTGTAATTGTGAAGTGCGCGGTCTGTTTGCCAATGTGATTTCTAAGAAGCTAAATGCTAGGCCATAGAGACCTATGCTGCAGATGGGAGTCAAGCATGTGAACTGCTAATTTGGGGACTTTTTATTCTTATCTGTTGTTCATTTTCTAGGCAATTGGGCAGGCAAAAGGGAAAGAGCAATGTGTAGTTCTGAGTGAAGAGAACACTTGAGAGGTACACAACGTCTTTTTTAGAACATAAACTTAGGCCAAAGTAAAATAAAGAAAAAACATGGTACTGCTGTTATAATAAGACAGAGAGAGTTTGAAAGAAGAAATGCTGTTATATTGTCTCAAAACAGTCTGAGGAATTATCCACAGATGCCATGACACTAAGTATTTGTTAAGAAAGCGGGCAAGTAATAAAAAAATATTAAAGACAATGAAGAGTATTTTCATGGTCTGGGAATTGTGGTGAGGGAGAGGCTTCAGAAGACAGTGAGGGATGTCCTCAGAATTAGTGACAGACTCATGTCAATCAGACTAAAGCCTAATAGTGAGGAAAATAAAGTATTTAGACAGCAGATGCAGGACCTACTAGATAAATCAGGACAACAGGAATCGGTGTTGATAATGCCTGACCTAAATGCACATATCAGAGCAGACAAAACAGGATATGAGGACTGCCTGAGTCCACATGACAGGCAACAGGAATAATGAAGAAGAGGCCATTCTAAACTTCTGTATGGCAAATCGCTTGATAGGAGTGAATACATGGTTCAGAAAGAAAGATGGTCACAAGATCATAGTGGCCAGCATGCAACTCAGGTAGACTTCCTCCTAGTAAGGAAAGGGCACTGGGATAGAATCAACAATTACAAAGTTGCCCCCAGCGAAACAGTCAGCCTACAGCATAAACCACTGGTTGACACAATCAGCTACAAGCAGTGGTCAGAGAAGGCTTTTAGGTCAACAGAGACCAGGCTGAACACCTGGAAGTTGACTGGAGAGAAAGCACAACAGTTCAAGGAATTACTCAGGGTACTAGCACCTCAAGAAGAACAGGAGATAGGTGGAGTTGAAGAAAAATATCAGTGCATCAAAACGGCATGTGTGAGGACTACAGAAAAGATATGTGATTGAGCCAGATATGGAAATAAGATACATAAGGAAAGCTGGTGGTGGAATGCAGGAGTCCAGGAAGTCATCAGAAGAAAGAAGGAGTGCAGGAAAAAGTGGGAGACAGAAAATATGGACCAGGCTAGGAAGGAATACTATTTGCCTAACAAAGAAGCTAAGAAAGCAGTTGCAATAGCAAAGAACAAGGCATCAGAGGCATTCTATGAGGTTCTAGAAAGTAAATAAGTAGACAGCAGTAAAAAACTATATCAGGTTGCAAGAATTATGTGCTTTGAATCTGTTTTCTTTTAATGCATGATAGACACTCTTCATAAGGGATCCCAGCAACAACCTGCTAACCAGTCTACAGGACATCAAAGGCAGATAAAGAAGAATTTCTAGCAGCTTCTGAATGAAAACCCCATATAATCTGTACTGCCCCAGACACAGCCTTTGATAAGATATGAGGAGGAGCCTACCATAGAAAAAAATAAGAGCAGCACTAAGGAAAATGAAGTCAGGGAAAGCAGCAGGCTCCAATGAGGTCACAGCACATAGGATAAAGCTGCTGGATGAGATAGGAGAGAAATGGCTCCTGAGGGTACTCATAGCAGTGTGGAGAGAAAGGCATATCCCAGATGACAGGAAAATAGGGAAACGAGTGCCAGTGTTGAAGAACAATGGGGACATTCACAACTGCGAGCAGTACAGAGACATCAGATTCCTGTCACATTGCATGAAAGTTCTGGAGAGGGTGATTAATAAATGAATATGCAGAGCAGTAGAATGTAAGATGGGATATGAGCAGTTTGGATTCACATTAGGATGCAGCATAACTGACCCAATATTTGCAGTGAGACAGATAGTTGAGAAGAAGCTAGAGATGAGAAAAGAGTCCAACTGGGCATTCATAGACTTGGAGAAAGCATATCACAAGTTCTGAGGTGGTTCGAAGTCCTAGAAACTTTGGTAGAATTAGTGCAAGCTATGTACAAGGACCCAATGACTAAAGTATGAACAGTGTTTGGTCTCACAGAGGGGTTCCTAGTAGGAGTGGATGTGCAGCAGATTTCAGCTTCAAGTCCACTGCTGTTTATACTGGTGATGGATTACATTAGCAAACAGGTCAGGGGTGACAGAGCAACAAAATTGCCGTATGCAAACAATGTGGCATTACAAGTAGACTCTGAGCAAGAACTTCAGCAAAGGATAGAGGACTGTAAGATAAGACAGTTGTAATGGCAACAAATGGGGGAAATCAGAAGAAGCAGAGAAATGATAAAGAAGAGAAAATAATGGAGCAGGTTAACAGTTTCAAGTATCTGGGAGGGGTATTTCAGGAGAAGATAAGTCTGAATGAGGAAGTCAAAGCTAGAATCAGATCATAGTCTTCAAAGTTGGGGGTAATTTTGTGTGTGTGTGTGTGTGTGTGTGTGTGTGTGTGTGTGTGTGTGTGTGTGTGTGTGTGTGTGTGTGTTTGTGCTTCCACAAACACACTGATCCCCAACCTCAATATATGGTGCTTCTTGGGAGTCCAAAGTGCCCAGTATCAGTTAAATTCTTGGTGCAGTTGTTCCTGACTTACACTAGGTCATCAGAACAGTAGACTATGCCATCTCCCACCATTGGACGGGTAAAATATCCTTCACTGCTGACACCCATTCCACTGGGGAGCTTCACTTTTGCCTTGGGATCAACAAACTAAATAGGATTGAAAGACCACATTCTTCATCAGTCAGCATCACAAAGTCGGTTCATAGTCACTAAACACTTTCCAGACAGCGCCACTTCACAGATAACAAAAAACAAATTACATTTTTAAAATGTCCTCATTGATATAGGCAATCTACTGTCCATGGCACAAACTCCCTTAGTCTTAATAACCCAGCATTTACTTAAAACATCAAACTGTGGTGGGTTCTTAGAAATTTCTCTTACAGATTGATTGAAGGTAATTTTAACAGTGTCCAAATTATTTCAGTAATTTGCTGCAAAATGCTTATATATTTGCATATTTTACATTATAAGAATAAGAGCACAAATAGGGGATTGTGTGATTAATCACATGAATCAGTCCCACCAGTGTGTACAAGCTCCAATTTCCCTGCAATTTCCACAGATTTTTTTTTGTAAAATCAGTATGGCATCAACAATTGTACCTTCTACATCAGTACTGTCTCACTGCTCTCTCTGTCCCACACCACCTTCTCTCTCTCTCTCTCTGTATATATATATATATATATATATATATATATATATATATATATATATCTGTGTCTCTCTCTCTACTCCCTCTCTCTTTGTTTTAATTTCCACAAAACTCAGCGTTTTTGAAGCCATGGCAAGTGTGAACCCCAGTTCAAATTCAAAACACAGATGAAGTCCATACCATCAGTATTGCTTTGGTCACTGATGTTTGCCAACAGTGTTCTCTTCAACGCGTGAAACACTTACTGGAAACTCTGCCAGAGAATCTCTTCACCATAGAGGTGCCTTAGTTGGATTGCTGTATAGTGTTTTTTATCATGCTTAATTTGTTTTTTTTGCTAGGTTATGAATCTGTTGGTAGCTTTGAAGGGTTGCTTGGTCCTTGGTGAGCGGATGATGGTGCCATGTTATGTCTCTTTGTTTAAGAAGCAGTTTAGTGTCAGCAGAATAACAAGAGATGGATCTAGCTTTTATGTGATTCCTCCTAAGGGGGGCTAGGCTATTTAGTATGGTGAAGAATTTATCATTGAAATACTGAACTGCTTGGCTTAGTTGGAGGTGTTTTAAGGGGAACCAGTTGAAGAAGTGTAATAAAGGTTTTAGGAGCAAGGATTTTTTTTATTCTTGATTTGTTTGCATAAGGTGCCTTTAGGGGTACAAGTGCATCATCTTATTAGGTAGGTGGGCAAGTGATTGCTTAGGCAGTTTAGAAGACAGCCTGACTGATAACAGTTGCAGATTGTATTTGTAAGAATCCAGCCTAGGATGGATTGATTATTACTGTGTTTATTGAATCTACTTGGATTTTGTATTAATTGAGTGAAACCATGGAGGTTGATAAAGTTAGAGGGATTATTAGATGAGAACGTATGCCAGTCTAGGTTGAGGTCTCCCATTATGATGGTTACCTGGCTAAGAGTTAAGGACTACCAGCTGAGGAGATCTTCAATAATAATTGTATTATTGCCTGGGGGGATGCAGATGGCAATAATAATCATGTGCTTGTTAGTATTTATTTGATGGTGTCCAAAACAGAAAATAGGCACTCTGGAAGGACATCTAACACTCAGCCCAAGTAGAATAATAGTTTGGACAATACACTGCACAAATCACAGTGTTGGATGTCCTTCCAGAGTGCTTATTTTCTGTTTTGGATTAATTTTGGATTTTTTGACACTTTTTCTTGTGGACTTGTTGCAGCATTTATTTGAAGGTGGGTGATTATTATTTCTACATTTTAAATGTCTGGGGTCTGATAGCTAGTCGTTCAAGTTTGACATTATTTTTGTGTAAAATTATCATGCCACCACCACTTTTATGGATCATATCTTGTCTTTGGATATTATAGCCTTGGGTTAAAATTTTGTGATCTTATATGTGTGGTTTTAGCCATGTTTCTGTTAAAATGGAAATATCTGGTGAGTATCGATCATCGGTTGCATGAAATTTGTGGATTTTGTTATGTATGCTTCTTAGATTCATGCTTAGAATTAAAAGATCAGAGGTACTACGTCAGAAATAGTTTATGTTAGGAGAGAGTGGTGTACCAGAGTGCAGGCATTACATTTATGGGATGGAGGACCTGGGTTGGGATGTATATCTCCACATAATATAACTTGGGTAGTTGTGGCTGGTATAGATGCATGAGTTTACTAAGTAGTCTTGGGAATTTAATAGATGGGTTTGGGTTGTATTTTGAGTCCAGCTGTTTAAATGAGAAAAGTTCAGTGAAGGAGTTATTAAATAGTTCAGGTGAAATGGTAATACTGATGATTGTGATTGGGAGGTATACACAAATTGAGTTGATTGGAGAGTGACAAATAGTGATTTGATGATTTTGGTAGGATGTTGAAATGTAGGCGGATATAAGTAAGGGTATTATTGTAGCGAGTTGTAGTAACATGGTTTTAGACAGTTTTTATCTGGTATGTAGCAAGTAGTATTATTGCATTATATTAGGAAGCTGTAAGTGGTTGGGGTGGGTTGGATAAAATTTGGAATTAGCTTAATTAATATAGTATATAATTGTGAAACTAATTATTTGAAATGAGCTGATTGGATGAGCTTGAATGTGGGCATATAAGTGGATGAGTTTAAATCAAGGGATAGAGGGGGTGGTAGGAATTACGGGGTAGGGTAGGGGAGTGGAGTGAGGCTGAGCAGAGTGAGGGTGAATGGAGTGGGAAGTACCAGTCAGAGGTAAGGAAGAGTTAGGAGAAACAATCAGTAGGATCACCTTGCAGTTTTTGTCTTCCTTGTTATTCTTCTTCAGTCAGATATTACAAGGATAGTTTTATTTAATTTGTTGTTTAACAATATATTCAATGCTGCTACGACTTTACAAGAGAGAGATCAATAAAGGATTTTATTGAGCTAACCTTGAAAAAATGGGGGGGGTGGACACTTTCCTTGCTGCTGACCTTTGTGGTGAGCTGTGTAATTTGAAAATTTACCAAACCAAAAGACATACTCCGTAATGTCTTTAACAAGTCTTAGTTGCAGGTTTTAAGTCCTTTAAACAGTGTAGCTGGACTTCTGCAGTGAATGGAGCAAGTGGGGAGTCTAGTTAGGCCTGGTTGGCAGGATTTGCAGTTAATAAATAGGTAGGCAAAACTAATGAAAAAGAAAGAATAATGAGTTTATATGAGGAGATATCTAGAAAATGAAGTGGTGGAGGTACTTAGTTAAGTCAAAAGACAGTTTTACAATAGTAGGGGGATTATGTAGATAGGAAAA
Organism: Protopterus annectens; assembly: GCF_019279795.1. Lineage (NCBI taxonomy): Eukaryota > Metazoa > Chordata > Ceratodontiformes > Protopteridae > Protopterus > Protopterus annectens. Next base: position 168,825,102 of record NC_056729.1, read on the forward strand.
AACACAAGGGATTAAGTAGAAGCAGACACAATAAAAAAATGTAAGCAGTAGATGAGAAAACTAAAAAACAAATGTAACTAATAAACTACATTAGTAGTCAGCAAATACAGCAGCAAATCAAATAACCCTGTTACAGGACTCTGTGCACAGACTTGAGAAATATTTAATCTAGTACGATGCTCATTGCTACACCGGAGTATAACGGGTACGTATACAGCATGGACCAAATGTTTCAGTGGATTGTCAATGTGAAGAATGTGCTAGAGATAAAAAGACTAGGAGCAAGCATAGAAATTCTAAAGGTGCTTCTATTTAGTGTGGCAGGAACAGGGACTAATTAACATCTAATGTATTAGTGGATTTACCTCACTTGATTGAAATCCCATATTTTCAGATCTCACTTTGTTGCCACTCAAAATATTGAATTCCCACTTCATTGAAACAGTGGAATAATGAAGATCTTCTCAGTTACCAGTATCCAAAAAAGAAACTAAACCCAAACCACACCATACCTAACCCACCCAGGTGGGGGGCTATGCCCCCCACAACCTCCAATGTGGGAGGCTGCACCTTCCCAACTAAGTATACCAACTCCAAGATCACACTACAGTTTGGAAAAGGGCAAAATTCACTGTCTTGCATAAAAGGTTATTTACCCTGGGAAGATCTTTGTTGTTCCACTACTTCAATGAAGTGGGAGTTCGATATTTTGAGTGTCGACAAAGTGAGATTCTATAATATGGGATTTCGACAAAGTCAGGTAGACCTGTATTAATATTATACTATACTAGTTAGCTTGTAAAGTTGTCCAAAACATATACAGGGTAAAGAAAATACACAATCCAAACACTATTGTAGATATGTTTTGTAAGTTCCTGAGATGAAAAAAAGTAACTTGAGTTAACGTGTACTTCTATAATTGCAATGAGGGACAAAAATTCAGTTAACAGTGCATTTTGGCAAGCTTAAATTGTTTGCAAAAACATTAAACACAATTGTATCTCTAAATATATAATTACTTCAGCAAATGATAATTAGGAACTACAGTTGCTAGAGCTAAAATCTTAACTACTGAAATTGCAGTGGGGGAGGAGAAACAGCTAACCCTACATCTTGGCATGCATACTTATGTAGAAAAACAACCAGACAACCAAATTATCAAGCGCTTATAATAACGTCTGTAGATAGGAATCAAAAGTACCAGGCAAAATGAAATCTTTTAACAGAAAATGCAAAGGTTAGGATGATAAATGAACACTTACAGCCAAGCGCAGGATGCAAAGGATTGAGGCAGCAAGGAAAGATTTGGGGGGAAAAATGGCACCCATATCCCAGGTGGAATATATCACTTCATGTAGGCTGATTAGTTGAAAGGTTCAGTAGCACATAATGATAAACGTCACAAAAGAATGTATGTCTAGTGCCAGTGAGAGGTAAGGAATGGTTAGGAGAAATAAATCACCTTGCAGTTTTTGTCTTCCTTGTTATTCTTCTTCAGTCAGATATTACAAGGATAGTTTTATTTAATTCGTTGTTTAACAATATATTCAGTGCTGCTATGACTTTACAAGAGAGATCAGTTAAGGGTATTAATGAGCTATCATTGAAAAATGGGTGGGGGGAACACTTTTCTTGCTGCCGACCTTTGCTGTAAGCTTTGCTATTTGAAAATTTACCAAACCAACAGACATACACAGTAATGTCTTGTACAAATCTTAGTTGCAGGTTTTAAGCCATTAAACAGTGCAGCTGGACTTTTGCTGTGAACAGAGCAAGTGGGGAGTCCAATTTTGATTGCTTGGTTGCCAGGATTTGCAGTTAATAAAGAGGGAGGTGAAAACAGTATTTTCTTGAACAAGTCTTAGTTGTGCAAGTTTTAAGCCTGTAATCAGTGTAGCTGATGGTGTTTTTGAAATTTAGATGTGTTCTCTGGACACTGACAACATGTACATATGGAAATAGTTTATCATTAGTCCAATTTTAGTTTTAGTATATACACCAAAATTGTAGTTGAAAACTACTTTGATTGCATTAATGTTAAAAACTGCTAAATTTAAAACGAACTCGGATAAAGCTGGGCATTGGGTCAAAATCTCAGAAAACATCACAATCTTTATCACAGAATAAGGCTATGAGCAAATAAGCAAAGACTTCAGTAGCTTAGCAAGATAATGATGCTGAACATTTGGTTTTGGAGAAAGTGTCGTGAAAATTCATTTCAGCAACTGAAAAATTGGTAGAAAACTGGATAATTGTACATCAACAGGAAATGAGCATATTGTTGAAGTTGGGAAGATGCTGAATAATCATTCACATGTGATCAAATAGCTGTAACAAGAGAATGAGGTTTTGAGAGAACAGTATTTATATGTATTGACAGAACCAGAATTGAATAATAAACAGGGTGATGAGAAGCCACAGCTCATCAGAAAAAGAAAAATGTGAGATTGCAGTTCCAGAAAGGAAATGTAGAAATAGACTGTCAAGGAATTTACAAGAAAAACTACAGCAATCAGCTGGACTGAATTTAAGTCAAACAAATATACGACGACTATGCTCCTAGATCATTCACTGAAACTCAACAAGAAGGACATATATTGGTTTATCACAGGTTCATAGTTTGATAGGTAAGTACTAGTCTAGCTGCCATTGCAGACCATTTTAAGCTTAGCCAGTTTCCCTTTTTGTGCTGGAAATGACCTATCCCATTTGGTTATAGATTGACCTTACCCATCCCGTGGTCTACAATAATATATATTACCTCAATGAGAATAACTGGGATCATACCATATATAATTTGAGGAAACCCATGCATGATATAAAACATTTAGGGACTGCCTCTGTTCATTAGTAGTACAAGGTACAGTCTTTGGGTACATTTTCTGGTTCCCACCCATAGTTTTAAGTTGTGCTTGAATATGGACAGGGATGAACTTTGTTTTATGTGGATGGGGAATCTGTTCCGCAGCAGCTGTATCCTTCACAAGATATAACTGTCCCTCCAAACCAACCAACCATTGCAGAAGAGGTTTTGACTCCTAGACTGAGTATTTCTGATGCCCTTTGACTTGCTGATATGCAGTACATCTTTCTGTTATGGGTTGGGGGATGCCTCATATGCCAGACACAGGTAATCTCTTAGCAGTCTGTAGGATACAGAGTATAGTGACACTGCTTTGATTTGGCCCATGGAGGGCACATTGTTTAGGCCTTATATCCTTTTAGTAAAGTATCTCTGTGAGTATTCCAGCTGTTGCTTGTGTGTGAACAGATACATGCCAAATGGGGCATTATATTCAATGACTGTCCTAACCAAGGCTGAGTAAAAGGAGACAATAGCATTCCTGGATCTAGACATAATCCCTTTGTTTATAACTTAGATCTATGGATGGGAAACAGAAAGTTTACCTCTGAACTGCCCTTGTACTACTAATGCTTATGTCATTCATGGGTCCCCCCAAATTATCTATGGTATGATTCCAGTTTTTCTCATTAGGGGTAATATATAATTATCGACCATAGGATGGGTAACGCCAATATATAACCAAATGGGATAGGTTATTTTGAACACAAAAAGGGGAATTGGTTAAGCTTAAAATGGCCTGCAAGGGCAGATAGCCTAGTACCTACCTACAAACCTATGAACCTATAAGCTGTGCAGTATTGTAGGACTTTCTGACAACAGTGGAACATGTTAGTCAAAAGTTAGGTCACTGTACACATACGTTCCCAAGCCCCAAAAAATAACTGGGTAAACTCTTAGGGGTATACTATTGATATTGTAGTTTCCTGGGGTAACTGACTTCCAAAGGATACAATAATGCATTTTTTGGCATTTTGTTTCAGTCCGTGATTTTGGCACCAGTTATTTATTTGAGACAAACTTTCCTGCAGCATGGCTAAGTCATTTAGGGATTTAATGACTGCTCCTAGCTTGCCGTCATTGGTCACCTTTGTCAGCCAGAACACTTTCATATTGATTTTCACTCCAGAAAAGTAAATGCCAAATGGGAGAAATTTATGAAAAAAATAGTAAAAATAAATAATTAAGAAACCATTAGTTTTAAGGGATACTTTTTTTATCATTGTTATAGTACCCTGATAAAGTATACTAGGTTGAAGGAAACCATGTGTTTTTTTCCTAAGTGCTCAATTTTTGTATGAAGCTATACTTAAAGTTTATTTTCCTTATGGAGTAAAAACAGTTGAGGACTCCCACAAAACTTTGAAGGTCATAATGGAGAATGTACCCGCGAATGTTCAGGAGTATCAGATGACTGACAGTGTTTAAGAGGCTGCATAAATGACACATTCTCAAGATGAAAGCTTGACTGGTGAGATTGTAGGTCCTTTGAAATAGTAGCATAATTCAGTCAGTCGGAAAGACTTTACAATTTTCTGAAAACAATTGTTGCAAAGATAAAAGGCAGCACTGGGGGTGGGGGTGAAGCTAGCATAATACAGTTAGAATGGCTGGAAATTTTACTCTGATGATCTATAATGGTCTCTGTGGGATTAAAGTTGAGTGTCTACTCTGTGTAATAACTCTTCCTCCCCATAACAATACCAGCTGATGGCCAAGCTGCTAATTAAGCTGAGGTTGCCTGAGTTATAGTCAAAATTTTCTCTCTCTATGCCAATAGAGCTAGCTTTGAAGAGTAAAATTATTATGATTTACAAGATGTTACAGTGACCAGAGAATAGTATAGTTGCACCAAACTCATTGAGTTAGCACTTGACAACTTCTCAGGCATCATTATGTCTGTTAGGTTGGATTGGGGGTTTGAGTTATATAAGTTCTTTGGTAATGAATGATAATTAAAGGGGATGATGAGAAAGTTTATTTGGCAATGTAAATAGTTTAATGTTTAGCATTATTATTAACAATAGGTTTGCTAGTGACACATATGATGGTTTAATTCGTGGTAGTACAGGGCAAGTATTTAATTTTTCTCATGTTTCTTTTGTAAGGATTGAAAGGGTTTTAGGTTCATAGGTTCATAGGTAGGTACTAACCTATTGGGCCTGGGGCCTATATAAGCCTAGCCAATAAGGTAGCCTGGCTTTCGCCACCCAAGAAAATTATTTTCCTGTGCCCTGTTGAGCAGAGCCATACAGGTGATTCCCAGGGTGAATTTCCTATTTCCCATCCAATCATCAAGATGTTTTCTTGAAGAGTGTTAATGAGGAGCTTTGTTTGATATAGATAGGTAGTTTGTTCCAGAGTATGGGAAGTCTCTGGAACAGGAATCTATCCCTCCAGCATGTTCTATTTATTGTAGTGACAAGGTTTAGGTCCCTAGAGCGTGTAGCTCAAAGGGATTGGGATTTCTTTAAGTGGAGCATGTCCAACAGCTCTGGGTTTGACATAGCTTTGTATGTTAGGCAGAGATAGCCTCTGAGTAGGCAATATGCGACAAAGTAAAGCTGGAGTTTCTTGAGACTGTCTGTGTAGGGCATCTGTTTGAGGACAGTAATCCTCTTTGTGAGGTACTTCTGCGGCCTTTCCAATTGTTGTAGATGTCTTGTGAGGTACATACCAAAGGGGCGTTGTACTCTAATGAGTGATGAGTAGAGGGGAACAATGACCTCTTTTTTCCTGGATGAGAAACCTTTTGTGATGAGGTGTGCCACGTAGAAGGATTTCCTGACTACTGTGGCGATGTGATCAAAGGAGAGAATACTGTCCACCTGTGTCCCAAGGTCTCTCATCACACTTTCGGTGTTAAGTGACTACCACCTATGTGGTAGCTCATGGGTACAGAGTTTTTACCAAAGAGAATGACAATGCACTTTTTGGCATTGAGCTTGAGGCCATGGCTTTGACACCAGGCATCTGTCTCAGTGAGGCCCTTTTGTAGGATGTCCACATCGTTAAGAGTTCCTTTTTAAGCCTATTATTGACTGCAGGTCTGAAAACTCTTTGAGTCATGCTCTGAGGTGGCTATTGTCAGTTCAGAGTTGAAATCATAAATTTATATATATGAATGTAACTCAAGGATCGTATTGTGAAGGCAGACACAGGAGTAATTATAATTAACTAGACAATGAGTCTTCTCAGTTGGAATGTTAATGGCCTTATCATTCTGTGTAAAAGGAATCAGTTAATGACATACTTGAGGCCAATTAAACCATGGAATGTAACACTGCAAGTGATGTAGTTAAATCAGAAAGAACCTATGCCTCATATTAAAAGAATCTGGTTACATGGTTATGCTTCTGAATGTATAGATACAGACCAAGGAGGTAATGCTTCTATTTCCAAAGTATTGCCCCTGCCCTTGTAGGTTAAAAAAGACATTAATAGATAGTTCTAGATGGTATGTTGGTGTGAAAGCTTATTTGATGGTAATAAAGCCCTTTATTGTGTGTGCAATTTCCTCCTGATTTGATAAAATGTGAGTTTCAAAATATGATGAGGAAGATGATAGTGTTTCAAGAAGGGGATATATTATATCTGGGAGACTAGGAAACAGTAATTATTTATAACCAGGACAGTGGGGGTCCTAGGATTGTTGGAATTTGATTATAGATATGTATGGGCATTTACCAGCAAATCTGATCCTGAAATACCCTCTCTATTCAACTCCTTCTTCACCAACTCCATAGCAGAACAGACCAAGACCTTCCCTAACAATAACCCTTCCCCACAACCTATCCAATCATCCTCATCCCCTACACCACCCTCTGTCCCTAATCCTCCTCCAGTATTTGAACTTAAATCCATCTCAACCTCCCACATAACAAAATGACTCTCTAAATTAAAAACATGCTCCAGTGCCCATGACAATATCCCATCTTCCTTCCTAAAAATAACTGCAGATGGTATTGTTCTCCCCATTAGCATCTTGATAAATAGATCAATGCAGGAATCTTATGTGTCCAAATTATGGCAGGCTGCCTTTATTCTCCATAAAGGAGACAAAAACAATAACATCTCTAACTACTGCCCCATAGCTATCCTCTCCCCAATCTCAAAACTTCTGGAAAAATGCATCCACCTTCAGCTTATACCATTCCTAGCCAGTCACCAACTAATCACTCCAACCCAACACGGCTTCCAACCTGGCCATAGTACTATCACTGCCCTTCTCTCCTTCTTAGACACAATAAATCTTGCCCGTGACTCTGGAAAAATAGTATCAACATTTCTACTAGATCTGTCCAAGGCATTCGATATCATCTCCAACACCCATCTCTTGAACCATCTTTCTAACCTTAATATCTCCCAGAATACCTTATCCTGGTTCTCAAGCTACCTCTCTGACAGGTGTCAAGCTGTGAAATGGGGGAAAGCACCTCAATCTTCCTTCCTACCCCCACTGGGGTACCCCAGGGATCCATACTCGGTCCAATGCTATTCAAAATCTTTATTAATGATTTCCACAAAGCCATACCCAACACCAAAATTGTACAATATGCAGACGATTCAACTTTAGTCTGCTGTGCCTCTAACCTCTCAGAACTTCAAACAGTGACCCAAACTGCTTTCTCCACCACTGAAAACTGGATGTTCCAAAACCACCTCTCGCTAAATGCCAGTAAATCCAAAATACTATTATTCTCTCCCTCAAAAGCTTCCCCTCTTGATAAAAACTCATTCAAATTATTAGCCAAAACAACTCTAGTATAGAGGTTGTTGTCTTCGCTAAACTACTCGGAGTTACTATTGATGAACACCTAAAATTTGACACTCACATCCAGCAAAACATTAAGAAAACCCATATAAAACTTGGTATGCTATACAGAAACATCCACTTTCTCTATCCTTCCACCAGACAAACTCTCGCCTCTACCTATCTACTATCCTCACTAATGTATGGCACTCCTCTACTAACAAACTTATCTGCCTCTCTTTCCTCCAAATTGAAAGCCTGTTATAATAAGATTTCTAAATTTGCAACCAAAGCCAAATTCTCCTCCCATCATTGTACTGCCCTTCATTGGTTAAATTGGCTTGAACTCTCCAACCATCTAGACTATCTCCAAATTACTACAGCCCACAGACTAATTTTTCAACCTACTAAGTGTCCAGCACTAACCAACATCCTTCAACCTTACACCCCTCAGAGAACTCTAAGATCTACTCACCAAAACCTAATCACTGTCCGCAAACCCAATCGTCCTGCTGGTCAGCTTCTTCTATCCTTTTCCTTAGCTAAAAAAGGGAATTCTCTTCCTGCCTCTCTAAGGACTTGTGAAAACTTTGAAAACTTTAAAACTCAGATAGATTCCTACCTTTCCTCTAACATCAAATGCAACTGCACTCTCCCCACCTAGCCTAATAAGCAATCCACCCCTTAAACTCCTGACTAACTCTTTGTGCAAGCTAACCTAGCATAAATGTACATATTGTAAATAACATAATTGTACGTATTATAAATAACCCATCCCACCTTTTTTTCTCTCTTTTCCTTCTAAGTCTTTATTCTCCCTCTCAGTTAAGTTACCACTGCCATTCTAAATATTTAGGTACTATGTAACCAAAGAATTTATTCCTGTTCTCTAGCATGGAATGAAATTGTAATTGTGTCTTCTTTACTATGATTGTATATGTAACTAAACAATGTAATGCGGAGCTTTTCTCCCCGGGTCTCCATGAAAATGGGCTCCCTGAGCCCAGTGGACCTCCCCGGTCATCAAACTGGAAATAAATAAATAAATTTATACTAAGATGATAAATGTAGTGGACATTACAGAAGTGATATCAGGAGCCCACTCTGACTTGATTTATTATTCTGGCAAATTTTATTAAAGGTTTAGAACTGATAAAATGTATATAGAGTATACTTACTTAGTATGAGAAACTTGCACACATATAATATTGATTTCTGATCATGCTCTCTTTGAACATCATTTGTATCTTATTATGCCTGTATGTATGGAGAAGCCTTGATTATTATTATTCTAAAGAGAAGACTATATAATAATCTACTGATGCAGGATTAAATAGGTGAGGTAGGAACACGGCTAGGATCGGTGGTGCTCTCCTAGGAGAAGATTAAGTAAGATGTAGAGAATGAGGTAAAATGGTGCACTGCAGAACTGTTAACCAGTGGGCAGGCTGAAGTATACTAAGTAAGGTACATAATTAAGGGGAGTATACTAAGTAAGGTGGATAATTAAGGGGCGTATACTAAGTAAGATGGATAACTAAGGGGAGTATACTAAGTCAGGCATATAATTAAGGGGAGTATACTTAGCAAGGCATATAATTAAGGGGAGTATACTAAGTACGGCATATAATTAAGGGGAACATAGTAAGTAAGGTTTATAATTAAAGGGAGTATACTAAGTAAGGTGTATAATTAAGGGGAGTATACTAAGTAAGGTGGATAATTAAGGGGAGTATACTAAGTAAGGTGTTGAATTATGGGGAGTATACTAAGTAAGGTGTATAATTAAGGGGTGTATACTAAGTAAGGTGAATAATTAAGGGGGTATACTAAGTCAGGCATATAATTAAGGGGAGTATACTTAGCAAGGCATTTAATTAAGGGGAGTATGCTAAGTAAGGCATATAATTAAGAGGAACATAGTAAGTAAAGTTTATAATTAAAGGGAGTATACTAAGTAAGGTGTATAATTAAGGGGAGTATACTAAGTAAGGTGGATAATTGAGCGTATACTAAGTAAGATGGATAACTAAGGGGAGTATATTAAGTCAGGCATATAATTAAGAGAAGTATACTTAGCAAGGCATATAATTAAGGGGAGTATACTAAGTAAGGCATATAATTAAGGGGAACATAGTAAGTAAGGTTTATAATTAAAGGGAGTATAATAAGTAAGGTGTATAATTAAGGGGAGTATACTTAGTAAGGTGCATAATTAAGGGGAGTATACTAAGTAAGGTGGATAATTAAGGAGAATATACTAAGTAAGGTGGGTAATTAAGGGGAGTATACTAAGCAAGGCAGATAATTAAGGGGAGTGTACTAAGTAAGGTATATAATTAAGGGGGGTATAGTAAGTAAGGTGTATAATTAAGAGGATTACTAACTAAGGCATATAATTAAGGGGAATATACTAATTAAGGTGGGTAATTAAGGGGAGTATACTAAGTAAGGTGTATGATTAAGGGGAGTATACTAAGTAAGGTGCATAATTAAAGGGAGTATACTAAGTCAGGCATATAATTAAGTGAGTATACTAAATAAGGTGTATAATAGGGTTTATGGAGGTGAACATGAACTTTGAAAGGAGATAGAGAAAGTGAAGCAAGAGATAGATTAATTATCTGACAGGAATAATGATTATTTCATGAATACAAAAAAAAATAATGATAAACCCAAATAAAGAGAGAAGTCACACAGACAGACTCTCTCTGTCTCTTTCTCTCTCTTTCACACACACACACACACACACACACACACACACACACACACACACACACACACACACACACAGATATGCATACACATGCACAAACACATTAAGAAGCTTTATAAAACAAGTTGATAACAATTCTGTTTTTTGCATAAAATTGTATAATCACAGTCAGAGCTTTTGTTCATCAAAACTTAAAAGAGATTTCTTAAAACTGTAAATGAATAAGACTATAAAGCCTCATTAAATACATTCTTCAGATATCATATGTGCTTCATTAATTAATAGGAATTCAAACACAGTAAAAGGGTGTTCTGAGAAGCTTTACAAAATATTTATTATGAAACTACCTCTTTTTAAATTAAGAAATAGTTCTTAATCAAAAAGCCATGTGGAAAATAAAAACACATATTAATAAAAATAAAAATAATAATATTGCAAAAGTAGCAAAATAATGATAAGGCATATTTAAGAAACATCACTAAAAATTGAATGAGTTGAAAAACATCACTTTAAGCTGGCTATCTTAGCTATCTTATAAATTATTTTTTATTATTATTTTTTAGAAAATGAAATTAATGAAAACGTGTAATGCTGTGGGCCACAAGCATTCTAATGAAGCTGTTGCTAACCAGTATTTGTTATAATCTAATTGATTTTCTCTGTGCCTTCCTCTGATTCTGTGGTTTGAAAATCTGGTATATAAAAAGGTAACTTTTAAGTCATACATGTTGTAGTGTGCATGTACAATGCATTTATTTATTTATTTATTTATTTATTTATTAATTATAATACAACTTCTGTGTTCAAAATTACAGGTGTGAAAACTTCTAGTAGTCTTTGAACTTGGAAAAGGAGTCAACATATATGGCATAACCTGAAGCACAACTAAAAACCCTAGCTGGTTGGAAAGTGCTGCCTTCAGTGAACTACAGTAACATGAACTCTGGGCTAAGTATTTACATAGGTAACATACCACATATATACAAGCAGATTTTTCTTTAATAGTTATAAACTCAAAACATTCTTTTGAGTTCCTTGCCCTTTTAATTGTGACATTATTATAGATGCTGGACGAGACTTAATTAACCGCCTTTGACCTTAAATCATTATATACTGTGATACCTCACAATGGGTGCTGCTATGGAACATTGTTTTAACACTTCAGGAAAAGAAAACTATATTCTCAAGTGTAAATATATGAATATGTAATGTTATTATCTACAATAAATAATTGTGGGTAAGTAATAACTCGTTACATTTGATAGCATGTGCCCTTTCCCTCTCAAAATGTGTACTGTTAAAGGAAAATGTATTAGAATGTATAACATAATATAGCATTACAGAGAATATTTTTTTCTCTTTGAGACGGGTACATACTAGTCAACAAATTGCTTTGCACAATCTCTTCTCCAAAAAAGAAATAAAACAAAAAGATTAATACACCCTCCTACCATCGTACACAGACAAATGTATTATTGAAAATTAGGTTTAACATATTTGTCTATATACTTCTAAACCTCACTCTAAATACTGTTTTTTTCTCAAAATCAAAACAAAATAATGGCAGCAACAGAGATTAAAAACTGATAAAATAAATGTTTTGTACATTCAAGTTCTTTTCTTTTTCTCTGATCTGAAACCCTGCTCATTTGTTTACTATTATGTCTGCCAGTTCCAATTTTTCTTCACAATTTCTAGTAATCCTGTCTTTATTTCTGATTATTAAATATAAAATATGTTTTGCTTTCTTGATCATATTTTTCATCACATACTACCACATCTTTGTAGTCTAGGCACAAAAACCTGCTTCTTATCAATGCTTACCTGATCTGGCAGTTAATGTAGAGAATTAAGGCTATGAAGTGTTAGTGACATACTTCTTGTGCCTGGGTACCTACTGTGTGATCATGGATACTTCTTGTGTCCGGGCACCTACTGTGTGATCATGGATACTTCTTGTGTCCGGGTATCTAATGTGTGATCATGGATACTTCTTGTGTCCAGGTACCTACTGTGTGATCATGGATACTTCTTGTGTCCGGGTATATAATGTGTGATCATGGATACTTCTTGTGTCCGGGTACCTACTGTGTGATCATGGATACTTCTTGTGTCCGGGCACCTACTGTGTGATCATGGATACTTCTTGTGTCCGGGTATCTAATGTGTGATCATGGATACTTCTTGTGTCCGGGTACCTACTGTGTGATCATGGAAACTTCTTGTGTCCGGGCACCTACTGTGTGATCATGGATACTTCTTGTGTCCGGGTATCTAATGTGTGATCATGGATACTTCTTGTGTCCGGGTACCTACTGTGTGATCATGGATACTTCTTGTGTCTGGGTACCTACTGTGTGATCATGGATACTTCTTGTGTCTGGGTACCTACTGTGTGATCATGGATACATCTTGAGTCTGGGCACCTACTGTGTGATCATGGATACTTCTTGTGTCTGGGCACCTACTGTGTGATCATGGATACTTCTTGTGTCTGGTACCTACTGTGTGATCATGGATACTTCTTGTGTCTGGGCACCTACTGTGTGATTATGGATACTTCTTGTGTCTGGTACGTACTGTGTGATCATGGATACTTCTTGTGTCTGGGTACCTACTGTGTGATCATGAATACTTCTTGTGTCCGGGTACCTAATGTGTGATCATGAACAAGGTGTTTAGTCAGATAATGTTTTAGGGCAGTTGGGAATATGGGCTAGTAACAACTTATAAACCTGCACTTCCTCTTCCTACTTCCTCTATCCATTTACTTTCAACAATTATATATGCATCAACTACATATGTTATAACATTAGGAAAGCCAACACCTCTACAAAAAAAGCCTGTCGATTGTCTCTTCATTTTTTAATCTTTCAGGTAAGACATACACAAAATGAAATTAAGTGGGCATCACAACTAATCCCTTACTATACGAGGCACTCTAGGGTCAGATTCTAGAAGATTAGCAAAGAACTGCAGACTGTACCAAGTATAGCAGATGGCATCCTCCAAGCAATACAATATGGAAAGTAAATTAGCTGCAGAATTAACATATAGGTGATAGGGTTGCCACCTCTCCAGGATTTCCCTGGAGTTTCCAGGATTTTTATTGCATCTCCCATCTCTTGGAAGTAATTCACTCTGAAATGTCCACTCACACATGACCGTGCTCACTCTCTCACTCCTGATCTCTCTCTCATACATACCGCAGTCAGTCTCCCAATCTCAGACACACACACACACAGTCACTTCCTCATTCATACCTGCATTCATTCACACATCGCTCTCACTGTCCATCACACGCACACACCACATGCCCAGTTATGCATGCATTCATACATCACTGTCTCTTTCTCTCTCACATGCACAGAGCCACACACCCACTTACCTCTCAACTGTACAGATTTTTGCAGAATGTCCAGATTATTGCCTCATATTTCTGGTCCGTTTCTCATAAAATTGTGGTTTTCTGGCATATTAGTGGCAAATAATTAAAGACTGAAGTTAGAAAATAATGACAGACATTTGAGTTTCAGTCTTCATACCCTTCAGAAAATTCATGCTAATGCAAAACCTGTTATTCTATCAACTTTCTAAGTTTGGAAGAGCAATATTTAAAATGTGTCCCTATTTTTGGGTCTTTGTCTCACTTTTATTTATGCCTTTGTGTAGATTTCTTGCTCTAAGAGTTTGAGACGTATGCCACTTGACTTACGCATTCATTCACAAATCACACTCACTCTCCTGATCTCTCTCTCTCTGTCTCTCTCTCACACGCGCACACACACACACACACACACACACACACACACACACACACACACACACACACACACACACACACACACACACACACACACACACACACACACACACACACACACACACACACACACACATACATACACACACACACGCACACACACACAATCTCTCGCTCAATACCTCTCTACCTCTCAATCTCTTAGAGCAAGAAATCTGGACAAAGCCATAAATAAAAGTGGGACAAAGTCCCAAAAATAGGGACAGTTTTTAAATAGTGCCGATTATTTACTGCTTTGTCCAGATTTTTTGTTCTTAGAGTTAACTCTCTAGCAACCGGAGATGACGCTTATCTGGCATCTACCGTGAATAGAGGAATAAAAAAGCTGCTTAACCATTTCCTTAGTTTTATTATGTATTTCACTTTCTTGGATTTGTTTTCCAAACAAGAAATTTCTTATCCATAAAAATATTTAACAGCTCCATGTCTACATGTTTTTGGTGTGGCTGGACTATCATCCATGTATGACACCTTAAGATTGACCATATAGCTGCCTGCTGCCCTGGAAGCAGAGTCTGTACTGTACCAATCCCCATGGGTGCTGGATAACTTTTAGCGTCTACTGTACTTAATTTGTTGCCTTGGCTGCACTGCGCATGATCAATAAAACCTTGCAAGTCGCAATGGCTGAATCAAAGCATTCGGATTCTGAATCTGAAAGTTGTATAAAGGCAAAAAAGAAGTATCACTGTTCATTCAATGATGAATGATTAAAAGAAGATGATTTTAAGGATTGGTTGGGTAAGAAAACAGTCTGAAGAAGAATGCAAAATTTGTCATCACACATTTACAGTAAAGTACGTGGGACACAGATCAGTAGTAGTGCATGCAACACTGGAGAAACATAATAAAAATGTGAAGAAGATTAAGCAAAATACAGTCATGACAAGCTTCTTCAGAAAACCAAATACCAAAGAGGACGATCTTATAACAGCTGCTGAAGTAACTCTAACTTACCACAGTGTTAAGCATCATCACAGCTATGCAAGTCAAGATTGCGGTAACAAGATAATGGGAACTATTTTCCCAGAATCTAGTACTGCAAAAAAGATTGCTTGTGGCAGAATGAAAGCAACTAATATATAAATGAAAATGTTCTCACTCCTGCCTCACAAGAACAGTTGATCTCTGACTTACAAGAATCAAAGTACTTTTCAATAGCAACTGACTCTTCAAACAAAGGAAGCATTAAATGTTTTCCAGTAAAAGTGCAGTATTTTTCAAAACAAGAAGGAATAACAAATGGTTTGCTAGACTTTTATGAAGATTCAGATGAAAGCAGTGAGGCATTAATGGGTAGATTAGTTGAAGTGATAGAGAAAAATTGATTGGACATAAGCAGTGTCTGCATTTTCTGGGGACAATGTTGCAGTGAATTTTGGCAAGAAGATTTCTGTGTATGAGAAACTGAAAAAAAGAAATTCTGAACTCATTTTGGCGAATTGCAAGTGCCATATTCTGCATAATTGTGTTAAACAGGCATGCAAAACTTTGTCAATGGGTGTTGAAATTCTCATTCTCAAAGTTTATGCTGAATTTTCCAGATATGCCAAATGAACTGCACAGCTCCAGTCATTTTTCAAGTTTGTCGAACTTGAGTATCAAGACATTCTTCATCATGTACCAACGAGATGGTTATCATTACTTCCATCGCTTGAAAGAAAACTTCTAGTATGGCCTGCTTTCCAGTCTTACATTGTTTCATGGGGAGAAGAAGAATGCCACAAAGTAATACGGATGCCTTTAGAGACGACAAAAGCGAGTCCATACCGAGACTATACTGTTGTTTCTTACAGAATGTTATGCCGGTCTTTCAAAGTAGTGTGCTAATGTTAGAGTCAGATCAAACTACTAGTTCCAAACAACATAATATTATGGTTGGAGTAAGGCAGAAAATCTGAGATCGCAAGCAAGACAAATTTTATGGGAAGGCTGCTGAAGACATGCTTAAAAGAATTCCACAGGTTAAGAAAAGGCACTTCGAAGCTGATGCTGATCAATTTTATAACAAGTGTTTAAACTATCTAGACAAGTGGTATAATTATCAGAATTCAGAATTTCAAGCAATGAGAGCTTTACCTTGAAAGAACCAGTGATGTGGAGCTTATTTGAGTAACTGGCAGACAAGATGCGCATTGAGATCGAAAAAAAGACAAGTACTATGATGACTACTGTATTCTGAGGGATGTTCAGAGCTGGTGGGAAAAAATGAATGACTGGTTGATCAATGGAAGGATTTTTTCACAAAACTGACACATAGGAAGTGTGGTGAGGAACTCATTAAAGTTGCATCCTTCACATTTTCTATACCTGTGTCGAATTCTTCATGTGAATGAACTTTCAATGTGATGAATTATTTGTGGATCAAAGAAAGAAATCATTTGGGACTTGGTGTTTTGGGAGCTGAGCTGCAGGTATGCGAAAATTTGAGGTACAGTTGTTCTCAGTTTCATGAATTCTTGATGAAGATACCCAGATTGTTGGTGGCTGCAAGATCTAAACAGAAATGCATGGAACTAGCCATACCCAACAGAACCAAGATGCTCTCCTCCAAAAAATGGAAGCAAATCTGGTGGTATGCTGCCATTAATAAACTCTACAACAGAAGGAAGAAACTGTTGCAAAAAAAGGTGAAGTCCCAAGACTGGAAAAACTCCCTTAGCCTCAACAAAACATTTAGATCCCTCATCTAAACCTCTAAAGCCAGCTATGAAGGCAGAATTGTAGCCGACACTAAAAACAACCACAAAGCCTTCTATAGTTATATCAAGAATCTCCATGGCAATACCCAGGTTTGCTCTGAGTTACTGCACAATAGTACCCCCTATACTGAGCCAACAGATATTCCCAGCATATTGGCCGACAGATTCAGTGCCAACTTTACCCCTCTCTTCCCCCTAAAGGACCAATCACAATACTGGAGGAATGCCAGGCACACAGCATTACTCCAGCACAGGTTAAAGCTGCATTGTCCAAGGCCAAGAATACAGCTTCCAAGGGACCCAACAATATCCCTGGATGTGTGCTACATGAACTACAAAGTGAACTGGCACAACATCTGTATGCCCTGTTTAATCACAGCCTCACCTCAGGCTTTGTCAATACCGAATGGCATACTGCTACAGTAATTTCTCTCCATATAGGGGGAGTGACTACAGACCCTGGGAATTATTGCCCCATTAGCCTAATGAGTCTGATATGTAAGGCTATGGAGTGCATCATCATGGACCTAATTAACAAGAATATAGGGAATCTTCAAACTCTAGATCCCACACAATTTGGTTTTGTGAAAGGTAGATCATGCCTGCTCAACCTGGTTGACTTCTTTGAGTCAGTCACCAGAGCTGTGGATGAGGGAAAGGCAGTTCATACAGCCTACCTCAATCTGGCCAAGGCCTTTGATACCATTTTCCACTCGGGAATTATTGATAAACTCACCAAACTAGGCATCAATCCCTATGTCACTAGGTGGGTTGCAAACTGGCTCACAGATAAAACCCACTGTGTGAAAGTAGTGGACTCCAAGTCAGGCTGCCAACCAGTCACTAGTGGAATCCCACAGGGATCGGTCCTGGGTCCTCTCCTGTTTGGCATCTACTTCTCAGAAGTCCAGGCCAACATGGAGGAACTCTGGCTGACCAAGTTCACAGATGACTGTAAGCTGGGAGCAATTATTAACGCCCCAAGTGATGTAGACATCCTACAGAAAGACCTCACTGAGACCAATGATTGGTGTCAAAACCACAACCTTAAGCTTAATGCCAAAAAATGCGTCGTCATCCCCTTTGGGAAAAACTCAGTTCCCACTAATTACCAAATCGATGGAAGCCCACTGAACACTGAAGGCATTATTAGAGATCTGGGGACACAGGTTGACAGCAACCTTTCTTTCGACCACCATAGTGTCACTGTGGTCAGAAAGTCCTTCTATGTGGCACATCTCATTTCCAAGGGTTTTGCATCCAGGAAGAAAGATGTTATCATCTCTCTCTATGCTTCCCACATTAGGCCATTCATCGAGTATAATGCCCCATTTGGCATGTACCTCATTAGACCCATGCAACAGCTGGAAAGGCCACAAAAGTACCTCATGAAGAGGATCCCAGGCCTTAAATACATGTCCTACATGGACAGACTCAAAAAACTCCAGCTATTCTCTGTCTGATATAGTCTACTAAGTGGCAATCTCTGCTTGACTTACAAAGCCATGTCTGACCCAGCTCTGTTAGAAATGCTACAACTAATGAAATCCTAATTCCTCCTCACCACATGCTCCAGAAACCTCAATCTCATTACCACAATCAACAAGACATGCTGGAGGGACAGGCTCATAACTCAGAGACTGCCCTTGCTCTGGAATAGACTGCCCATACATGTCAAGCAGAGCACTTCACTTGCCTTCTTCAAGAGAAATCTTGATGTGTGGATGGGAAATTGAAAGTTCACCCCTGGGATTACTCCAGTGACTCTACTTGATAGAGGCGCTGGGAACTAATGTTGGGTGGCATGATGCCAGGGCACTTCTATAGGCTAGGCTTGAAAAGGCTCCAGTGCCACTAGCCTAGTACACACCTATGAACCTATGAACATATGAAATATACTTTTAAGCGCAAGTAGTTTTCGTGACTCTACCAAAGCACACAGAATGAACATTTGAATAATTAATTTACAGCTGTATTATTGTTTTGAACTTTTCCTGTACATATTATTCATTGTACAATCATTATGAATATTAACATATCAAAGACTGATAGTCTCCAAGTCGGACAGCACTTAGGCCAAACAAGGTTTGTGTTTAACATTAAAATAGCATCTCCAGGAATTAAATGCCTTATGTTCATAGGTAGGTACTAGGCTATCTGCCCAAGGGCATTTATAAGCCTAGCCAGAGTGTGTCGCTTTTCGCTGCCCCTTTGATTAATTACTGAGCCTCTGTCAAGCAGAGCCAATGAAGTGATCCCAGGGGTGTATTTTCTGTTACCCATCCACTAGTCAAGGTTTCTCTTGAAGAGTGTTAGTGAGGGGCTCTGCCTAATGTAGATGGGAATTTTGTTCCAAAGCATGGGGAGTCTCTGTGACAGGAATCTATCCCCTCCAGCATGTTCTATTATTGTTGTGGTGAGGTTTAGCTCACTAGAGCGCATGGCTCGCAGTGACTTGGCTTTCTTTAGGTGGAGCATGTCCATCAGTTCTGAGTTGGACATGGCTTTGTAAGTCAGGCACAGATCACCTCTGAGTAAGCAATATGCCACTGAGTACAGCCAGAGTTTTTTCAGTCGGTCTGCATAGTACATATGTTTGAGGCCTGTAATACTCTTGGTGAGGTACTTTTGTGGTCTTTCCAGCTGTTGGAAGTGTCTTGTGAGGTACATCCCAAATGGGGCATTGTACTCTATGATGGGTCTGATGAGTGACGAGTAGAGGGGCACTATAACCTCTTGATTTCTAGATGCGAACCCCTTAGTAATTAAATGGGCCACATAGAAGGATTTCCTAACTACTTTGGCAACATGATTGTCAAAGGAGAGATTACCATCTACCTGGGTCCCCAGATCTCTTATTACCTCTTCTGCATTAAGGGGGCTGCCACCTATGTGGTATTTCGTGGGTGTTTTGTTTTTCCCAAATGGGATGAATATGCATTTTTTGGCATGTAACCTGAGGCCATGACTTTGATACCTCGTGTCCATCTCAGTAAGGCCTTTTTGCAGGATGTCCGTGTCAGCCGGAGAGTCAATTATGGCTCTCAGTTTGCAGTCATCGGCGAACTTGGTTAGCCATAGTCCTCCTGTGTTTGCCTGTACTTCTGAGAAGTATATGCCAAACAGTAGGGGTCCCAGGAACGAGCCTTGCCGGACACCACTTGTGACTGGTTTAGAGTCGGACCTGGAGCCTGCTATTTTTACTACATGAGTTCTGTCTGTAAGCCAGTTGGCAACACATCTTGTGACGTAGGGGTTTATGTTTAGGCTGGTGAGTTTTTCTATAATACCTGAGCGAGGAATGGTGTTGAATGCCTTGGCGAGGTCAAGGTAGGCTGTGTGACTGACCATGGCCTTGGTGACTGTCTCAAAGAAGTCAACCAGGTTTAGTAGGCATGATCTGCCCTTAACAAAGCCAAACTGGGTCTAGTCAAGTGTTTGGAGGTTCCCAAAGTCTTTGTTAATGAGTTCCATGATGATGTGCTCCATAGCCTTGCAGATCAGGCTAGTCAGGCTTATGGGGCGATAGTTACCAGTGTCAGTTGTGGCCCCTCCTTTGTGGAGTGGAATAACCATTGCTGTGCGCTATTCTATGGGCAAGTAGCCTGTGGAGAGGCTGCGGTTGAGCAGTGTGTTTAGGTGGGAGGTTAGTTTGTTCTGTAGTTCATGCAGGACGCATCCTAGTACACCATCTGGCCCCATTGACACTGTGTTTTTGGCTTTTGAAAGGGCTGTTTTCACCTGTGCGTCTGTGATTTCTGGGACACTACACTTTTCTGGTATTGTTGTGGGTCCTTTTGGAGGTGAGAGGGGGGCGAAGTTTGCACTGAATCTATCTGCCAGGATGTTGGCAATATCAGTAGGTTCAGTATATTTTGTGCTATTTTGCACTAGCTCAGAGCATATCTGTGAGGTGGCATGTGACCCTAGTGATCACACTCCACTGAACATGCTGCAAGGTAGCATCATAGTTACCCTGTGCAACTGTAACAAATATATGCAATCACATCAACTGTAACAAATATATGCAATCACATACATGTATGCCATTGTGCCGCACTATATATGCACCCAGTAATGTCAACGTAGGAATGTGATTGCCAGTGAACTGCACATCTACACAGAAATTTCATTGTAGATCATGTGTACAGGGCAAGTGGAATGTTTGAATGGGGACGTCTGCAGGCATATGCCATATACCTATTTATAATTGTTTGCAAAAACACATCCTGCAACATGGTTAAAATGTCGAATACACTAAGCTAAGCACTGGCACCTTCACTGCAAGATAATCAGTTTATATAAGGTGGGGGTTTATCTAAATGTACATCACTGCCATGTGCAAGTCTTATACATAACATCCTACTGGACAACAGTAGCAAATATGTAATAAGTATGTGTGTATCACAATTTATAGCAATCCAAATAATCTACACGTGTACAGACATGCAGACACAAAGCAAAGTTGCCATGGCTGCAAGAATGTGACACAACATTCCTACATGTACTAAGGGCAACAATGAAATGAATGTACAGAAAAAGAATATCCCATGATAAAGTGATGAAGGGACATGTGCAACACACATTGCATGAAGTGGACTCAATGGTTTGATAAAGATGTTTCTTGTTTAAATAAAGGGGCAGGAATTGAATAATGTATGCAATGTTGCTTAGATTATGTGATATATAGCAATATATGTGAAGTATAATGTTTGTTAATGTTAATTTGTTAATACAGTTAGAATACTATTGTATAAATGTAAATTTGCCTATGTCACAAGTTATAATTCAATAAAGATGTTTAAAAAAAAAGAGTAAAGCATGCATGTTCAACAGGGTCAAACACAGACATGTGTATACTACATGCACTTGTTAAATGGCACTATGTACCATACATGAATGTCATTAAATGTGGAATATACAAAATGCAGTGAAGTGCAAAGCACAGGTGTGATCAAATTATACAGGACTCACAGGCATGCACACAAACGGATCCCCTTTCAAATCCTGAAAGACCAAAATCCTGAACTTTATTTTCATGAGACAAAAATAACGAAAGTTAAAATCCCGAAACAGGTCATTTTTCCCAGGGCAAGTAAACACTTGCCCATCATGGGGAAATATGCCCTTTTCCCCACTGTAGTGTGATCCCAGAGTTGGTATATATAGTTGGGGAGGTGTGGGGGGCAAAATCTCACACATCGGGGTGGGGTGGGCACAGCCCCCCATCTAGTTGGGTTTCTGATGGTACGATGTGTACTGTATAGTTTTAGGCAAGTGTTTACTTGCGATGGGAAAAATTACTGTTTCGGGATTTTAACTTTCGTGGGCCAGCACACTCATATATTCATTACTTACCTCAGCATTACAAACATACATTGCTAATGTGCTGCAGGTAAGTGTAACACATAGTCCCTGGATGCGATGACTGTGTATTCTGAATATTAATAGGTTATCAGCATGAATACATTTGTAGCACCTGTAATGCAGCATTTGAACACATTTATACTTCACAGTTAATTCAGTGCTCTAACCAGCAACACCTGCAGTTGAACCCATAGTCTTTGCAATGTCCATCTCAAAAGCTGAGATGGTGACCTGTTGCACTCCACTCAGTACACTGCAAAAACCTATCAAAAATATCTCAACAAAACCATCATCAGATAACCATGCACTGTATAATACAGCTTCACCGAAAGAGGTGAATATATATATATATATATATATATATATATATATATATATATATATATATATATATATATATATATATATATATATATATCTGTGTGTGTGTGTGTGTGTATCTGTGTATATAATTATATGTATATATATATATATATATATATATATATATATATATATATATATATATATATATACATATATATATATATATATGTTTAACATTTGTTTACCTGGAGTGTCTGACTGAGCTAAAAAAGGCACATTTTCAGAGGCCCAGGGAGAAAAGCTCCAAATGTACATTAGCAGAACAAATAAACATAGAACAAAAATTATAAAACAAGAATATAAAACAAATACAGAGAGATCAACATTATTAAACAAGAGTATAAAACAATGGCTACATTATGCATATTGAATTAAAGACAGAAATAAGTAACAATACATATTAAAACTTAAGATGATGCAATAAAAAATCAGTGGTACATATAATGCAGTAGGATTGTGAGTTAACAAGTTACAACAAAAATAATAGATGAGAAAAAACAAAAGTCTGACTACGGAGCTACCATAGTACACGAATCTCTGAACAAAGCTTCAGCAGCATATAACAGTAGCCAATAACGAAATAAAACTTTATATATAAAACCCAGGTTTATTGATTAGAGGTCTGCATGTTTTAAACATGCCGAGTCAAGGTTCTCAGTACCCAGAATTGTTAACATGTTGGCAGAAACTTAATTTGGAGGTGAGTGTAAGTTATATGAAGCTCCTCATTGACTAACCTCTAATCAATAAACCTGGGTTTTATATATAAAGTTTTATTTCGTTATTGGCTACTGTTTTATGCTGCTGAAGCTTTGTTCAGAGATTCATGTACTATGGTAGCTCCGTAGTCAGACTTTTGTTTTTTCTTATTTATTGGATTTCTGAACTTGTACTACGGAGCTTTTACCCCAAGGACTGCCGGCCGTTTTGTGCCTTGTTATCATTCTTGTTTTAAAAATAATAGATGGTTATTACCAACAGTACTTTCAGAAATAAGATACTGATGTATATTTTACTGGTGAGTATGTTGATACATTCACCAGAGTAGAGCAAGTTGAAGTAAAGGAAACAGTAAAAAATAAGCTATATAAAGATAGAGGGAGAAAAAGAAAAATGAAACATGACAATAAGCCTTGGGAAGAGAAAGAAGATGAAGTAGGGCAAGTAAAAAAGGTATATATATATATATATATATATATATATATATATATATATATATATATATATATAGGTCTACTTCATATGACTGAAAGCTCATATAATTGACAACCATTTGACTGAAACCAAAACATTGAAAGCTCCAAACACCTAAAGCTCATATGATCGACACTCATAACATCGATACATAAAATCCAAAGCATTATGCCCTTTCCCCACTGTAGCGCGACTCTGGAGTAGGAATAAATAGTTTTGGGGGTGTGGGGGCACAGTCCCTCACATTGGGGGGGTGTGGGGGCAAAGCCCTCCACATATGTCATAAATTTTAAACATACATATGGATACTTTTAACAGACTTGACTATATACATGTAAATAATGTGGTGGGCTATGCTCTCTACATATATATATATATATATATATATATATATATATATATATATATATCTGTGTGTGCTGTGTGTGTACATAATCGTATGATTATATGGACACCACATACACCACAACGAAACAACACCACCAACAACCCCATATAACAACACGTACAAACTACACATTACAATTGACCAAAAAACACACGAAACCGACAACAAACAACACAACCACCAACACCTCAACCACCACACACACAACACACACACACCACCCCACACAACAACACACAACCACTAAACACAAACACCCACACACACAACACCAAAACCCACACAAACACAACTACACTACACATACACAACAAACCCTAACCTCCTCCCCCCGTCCACCTAACCACTTTTAACTCACTGGGCCCACTACCTAACCTATCTTATCCCCTACCCCCAACAACACAACTGCACCACACAATCACTACCTGAACCTAACAACCTAACCTCACTAACTCCTTATCCACCCAAACACAATCACAACACACCCACTACCGCACACTTACCCTACCTCCTCCCTAACCCCCTCCACACACCCCTATCCACACTTACCTTAACCTCATCCCTAATGTCCATACTTACATAGCACCTACACAGCCTTTCCCATTTCACGGCCATTCCGGCCGGTGCTTTTCATAGTCGGGTCGGTCTTCTCTTTTGTCGATCTTCTAGGTCCTGGCGTCGGTCTTTCTTCCTGTCTTGTCGATCTTCTTCTTCTGGGCTCCCTCCCTGATCGCCTGTTGTGCGTGTCGTTAAAGTGAGGTAGAACCATATATACATGTTAATATGTTAACATGTTATAAGGATAGATAGAAAGATCTTTTCTGATAAGACTCAATGCCTGGCAAAAACTAAAAGCATTGTTAGTGATTCCCTGCTGGGTGAGGAAAATACAGCTGTTTTTTTTTTTTTTTTTTTTTTTTGTCTGTGAGTTGCTTAAACTGATAGAGCTGTTCTCTGTTTTACCTGTTCCATTTTATTTTTTGTTTTAAGAAATCTGCTTGGTTTGCTGTTTTTGTTCTATTTGGCAGATGGACACTTAATTACCCAGGATGCACATACCACATGCTTTTTTCATTGATTAATTTGTTTTTTTTCAGTGATACTTAAGTACACAGAGAATATCCATGACTTTGTCTTTGTCTTTTCTGATAACACTCAACACCTGCTGGTTATTTGTCCCACTCTCCCTCACATTCCTTGATCTGCTTTTTAAACTTGGTTATTTTAAGCTGCCAACCTTTACTGTAAATTGAGCTTAATAAGCTCCTCCCTTTCTATACTGCTGTTTATACCTTAAATTATTTATTTGCCATTCCGTGTGCTTATTTTGGAAAAATGGTGCATTTTGCCTCTCATTGTCTGTTCTACTGATTTACTTGGTCTGAATTCATTATCTAGCTAGCTATTGGATAAAATAAAACATTTGTACAGTCTAGCAATGTCTTTTCTATGTTTTTACATCAAGGAAACAATGGATTTTCCATCTAGTAGCAGTGGTTGGGAGCCTGGTCTGTATAGGTTGGGGAAACACACTAGAGATTCCTGCATGTAGTTGTTTTATTGCCTGGAAAGCTTATTAATCAGTTTATCTTGCTTTTAGTGTCTTTCTAAATTCTGCACACTGGAACAGCTCTTGGCTCATTTCTACAAAGCAAAGTCCTTTTATTGAATAATCACACATTTATATTTTGTTTAAACTATGCTGCTGTTATCTTGAAATATGTATTGCCTTATTTTTAATTTAAGTTTAATTGTGGTTAGCATTTCACTCTGGACACTCTTTTACTGTGCTAGTGGCAGTAGGTGTTTACCTGGTCAATCTGAGTTGGGAAGCATACAAAAGAGCTCTAAGTGTAGTTGTTTTATTAGCCAGGTGGTTCAGTAGTCAGCTTTCTGTATTTGCAGTGCTGGTATAAATCTGGTACATGTGCATGTAGCCTAGCTACTCATTGTGCCAGTACCCTATACAGATGCAAACATCTGGAAATATTGCTTATTTTTATTATACTTTGAAAGGTTACTGTGCTATTTATTGGGGTTTTTTGTACATCTTTAAAGTTTAAAGTTGCATTTTCAAACTGACATAAAAGCTGCTGTTCTGCACTTGTATCTAGTGTTTCTTAGTTAGTATTAGGCATCTGTTTGAGGTTCCCTAACACTTGGGCTCCAAACCAGTCATTTTACATTAAGAGAATCAAAGTTTGCTCTCTTGTGGCACAAAAGGGCTGATTTCACCTATCTGTGCATGTAATTGCTGGCAGAAAGCTCATTGTGTGCTTACTTGATTGACCTTAGGTCATAGCTAGTGTAAAACCTGCTTCTTTCTGATTGTATATAAGCCTTGTGTGTGTGAGAAGCTGCTCTTTGTACAGCGGTAATTACTGGTGCCTTGCATGCACGCAATTACCAGAAGCTGAAAGTTTCCCATAAAAACTACCTAAGAACTTTATCTCAGTCCCATTTATTAGGATTGTTTAAGCCTACCTTAACTTATTGTAGCACCCAGGACTATTGCAGCTGAGAGAGCATCTGATTTGGTGCTGGGCAGCACCGCTTGTTAGATTAGCTGCAGATTACAACACGTAAGCACCCTTTCCTCATCTGGTTACACCCTCCACTCCTATCCTTTCAAGTATACATGAGGATGTGCATACATGGATGGGCACTTTTCTGTTATCTCTGCATCCATCTTGGTGGACATGGGCATCCTGAGGCAATGTAATAATTGCCTTATGCAAACTGACAACCACTTAATTCTTGAACAGACAAACACAAAAACAACAAACAAATTGTCAGTGACTCACATGCATCACTCATTACACCCACAAAGGACCACACACACAGCCCCACATATGCAGAGGAGCTCACATGTAACTTATCCAAACCTCAAAGACGTCTCAGGGGCAGTCCATAGGCACTCTGCATGTGCACAAGCAAGGCAATTCCCATCACAACACATAAAGCAACATCTCATTGTGTCTCAACTACTAAGCCCAAAAAGGTGAAACACTCCACAATCCAACAGTCTGGTCATAGAAAAATCCATGTTGGAACACACTGAGGTCCCTCTTACCAGGTTGGATAAGGGAAAGGTTACAGTCTGTTGCCTGTCAGAGCCAGGATTTACCAGATTATGCAAGCACTCAGGTCACTTATTCCTAAGTATCAGAAAGACTAGAA
Source organism: Protopterus annectens (assembly GCF_019279795.1). Taxonomy (NCBI): domain Eukaryota; kingdom Metazoa; phylum Chordata; order Ceratodontiformes; family Protopteridae; genus Protopterus; species Protopterus annectens. Next base: position 168,852,454 of record NC_056729.1, read on the forward strand.
TGACCTGAGATGTACCTCCTTGGACTAAATGAAGAGAGACATGATTGAGCTCTCAGAATAGGTGTCACAGGCAGGTATGGGCCTATTGAGCAGCATTCTACCATCTCCAAGGATGATGCCACAATACTATCAGAAAATGACCAACTTTAAAAATTGGCTTAGCTACTAGTGCCATTCCAAAGGGGTCCAATACTTGTCAGCCTGGGAGAACATGGTAGAGAGGACACACAGTTTTGCCAGGGATGATCTTCACCTGTCACCACTAGGCTTTCGGATATTTGTCAAAACATTATCTACCCCATAGTGCCTTTTTTAGGCATTGAAAAACAGACAAACCTTCTAACATAACAAAAGCTACTCAAGACAAGCACAAGGTGTTATTGCTCAGTACTAGGATTCTCAACAAGAAACTGCAGCCCCTGGATGCTCTCCTCATCCTGCAGAATGCTGATATCTCTGGAGTTACTGAAACATGGTTCAAACCCATTGAAAGCACTTTGGCAGTGTATAGCTATAATGTCTTTCATATGTTCCAACCACCCTCTGAACATAAAAGAGCAAAAGGCAGAGGTGCACCTGTCTACATAAAGGATAAGCACAACTCAAGGCTGGTCAAACAATATGACATGCTTGAGCTACTCCATGTCCAACTAACCATGTGAAAAATCCATTAGTATACTCTTACTAGATACAGGTACCCACTATGAACCAGGAAACCCATACATCATACCTGAAGTTACTAGAATCACTCACCATCCAGCCTAATACCATACTCATGGATGATTTTAACTGCCCCTCCATTATTAATTGGGAGACATACATGACCACTAATATGCAGGCTCAAAGATTTCTTGACTTTGTAAATTCAAATGCCCTAGTCTGTACTCCCACAAGGGGAACAAATATCCTAGATGTAGTACTCACAAATATGGGAGAGTGCTGCACCCCCCCCCCCCCATGTGATCCCCTCACTAGTAAGATCAGATCACAAAGTGGTTTCCCTTAAAATAAAGGTAAAACTAGTCCAGCCATCTAATCCCAAAAACTTTAAGAACATTTCTAAGGCAAATTTTCCCCTATTTAAGGATGACATAGTTAGATTCCAAGCTCCCCCAAATCCAGAAAACACAGAAAAGTATGCAGAGGCATACACAAAAGCCCTGTATGACTGTGTAAACAACTTCATAGAAACGGCAGTACCAGACTGAAATAAACACAGGTCAAACAGCAAAAACAAACCACACTGGTGAACCCCTCGTATAAATAGGTTGCATACCAAAAGAAAGAAAATCCTGTTGAGAAGTAAGAGGGAATGTGCACAACAGAACAAAAAGTCCTACACTAGTCAAAACAAGTGAATCAGGGAACTAGGCAAGTCTCGTAAAGCTGACTTTGAGATAAAAATAGCCTCCAAAACTAAGGATAACAATAAGGCATTTGTCAGTTATGTCTGCAGGCTTGAGTGCAACACCCAAGAATGTGTGGAATTAGTTATAGATGGCATCAGCTATACTCAGCCAGAAGCTATAACAAATTTGTGGCTAACAAATCCAGCTCAAATTTCACCTCTCTATCACCCCCAGTTCTCTCCCAGGAAATGCCCTCTACCACTCAACCACCAATTATCACCAAAAGACAGGTTGCCACTGTACTTTCTAAAGCTAAAAACATGGCTTCAGTGGGACCTGACAATATACCAGGCTGAATCTTAAACAGCTTAAATCAGGACTTATCAGGACAATTAGGATCTCTCTTTAACCACAGCCTCTGGACTGGCTTTGTCCCGATAGAGTGGAGGACAGCAAATGTCATTCCTCTGCATAAAAGGGGACCATCTACCAAGCCAGGAAATTATAGACCCATAAGTTTATCTAGTCATATATGTAAGGCCATGGAAAGAATAATCATGGACCTGATAAATAATGATACAGGAAACATCCAAACAATGAATCCGGCCCAATATGGGTTTGTCAAGCACAGGTTATGCTTACTGAATCTGGAAGATTTCTTTGAGAAAGTTACTAAGGCCGTGGATGAGGGTAAAACAGTACATATCACCTACCTTGACATGGCCAAAGCATTTAACACAATTACCCACTTAGGTATATAAACACACAAATCTGGGCATAAATCCCTACATCATCAGATGGATAGACATGTGGCTAAAGTGAGTGAATACAGATCCAGCAAGAGGCCAGTTACTAGTGGTGTGCCACAGGACTCCTGTTAGGAATATACTTCTCTGAAGTCAAAGCTAATGTGGACGGCTTCTGGATAACAAGGTTTACTCATGACTGCAAGCTGGGGGCAATCATTGAATCCCCCAATGATAGATATGCTTCAGGAGAGTCTAGATCAAATAATTGGTGTCAGAACTATGGCCATAAAACTAAATGCAAAGCAATGCATTATCATACCCTTTGGGAAGTCAAATACCAATGCAAATTACAACATCATAACAGCACACCCCTAAGGGTAGACTCAGGTGAGAGATCTAGGTACACATATAGATAGTAGCTTGAACTTTGACTGCCATGTGTCCACAGTGGTGAGGAAGTCATTTTATATGGCACAACTTATAAGTAAAGGTTTGGCATCCAGATCTAAGGAAATTATAGTCCTCCTATACTCGCATTCATTAGACCAATAATCGAGTACAATGCACCATTTGTCATGTACATGACTAGGCGCTTACAGCAGCTGGAGTGATCAAAAATGTTCCTCACAAAGAAAATACATGGTGTAAACAACATCTCCTATGCAGATAGACTAAAATCCCTATCTCTTTACTCTGTCTCCTAACGACTATTAAGGGGTGAACTATGCCTGACCTACAAGGCCCTTACAATTTCCACTCCGATGGAGCTTTTACACATCCACAAGTCAAACAGCACAAGGGTCACTCAATCTAGGGATCTAAACTTAATCAGTAACTCAAACAAAACATGCCAAAGAGACAGATATGTGTCAGAGTCCTTCCCTGGCCATCTTCAAATGCAGTTTGGATCAATGGATGGAGAATTGCAAACTCACACCTGGGGTAGTGCTTATGTCCCTTAATGACAGGGGCTATCTGTAAGATACTCAAAGCATAAGTACAAATCCATGCCATCCTGTTGCCCCTAGGGTCCATATATTGGGTAAAATCAAGTTATATTGGCTAGACTTGTAAGGGCTCTTAAGCTATTATCCTAGTAATCTCATATGAACCTATAGATAGATGTTTTATATTTTTATTACATATGTCTGTATATTCCCATGCACTGATCAATGCATCCCTATGTAGTCATACTTATATAAGTGTCTCTTTGCCTGTCTCTATCTCTTTTCCCAGTTTTTTTCTGTTCAAAAAGATATACAGATGTTATATGTAAAACACATTCTGTGGCTGACAGAACAAGAAAGCAGAACAATGTGTGCCATACCATGTGCAGCCTTCCAACCTACATACACACGAGAGACATCTTGGATGTGGTCTACATATAGACTGTTTCCATGGAAACACATGGACGTATTGGGAACCTGCATAGTGATGATGGTGGAATCTAACATATTAATGAGTAGTAAATAATACTGTCACTGTCACCACAGTCTGGTGGACCCCAGCCATAAATAAACTGTACAACAGAAGGAGGAAGCTACTACATGATAGAGCAAAATCCCTAAAAGGGAAGGCATCTCTGCTCAGTACTAGCAAAAAATTACGATCCCTCATAAAATCCTCCAAGGCCAGCTTCGAGAGAAAAATTGCACAGGACACTAAAGACAATCATAAGGCTATTTTCAGTTATGTTAGGAACCTGGGATGCAACTCCCAGACTTGTTCTGAGCTGATTCTAAATGACAAAAAATACACTGAATCCACAGACATCGCCAATAATCCTGGCAGACAGGTTCAGTGCAAACTTCTCCACCCCCTCCCCCCCAAAAGAGCAAGTATCTATCCCGGGAGAGTGCAGCATCCCAAACATCTCTGATGCTCAGGTGAAGGCCGCCCTCTCCAAAGCAAAAAACACTGCTTCCATGGGACCAGATGGCGTCCCGGGTTGCATCCTATATGAACTCCAAGAAGAACTAATCCCTCAAGTAAAACTGCTGTACAATCTCAGCCTCACTACAGGATATGTGCCCAAAGAATGACGTACAGCAACAGTGGTCCCACTCCACAAAGGTGGCGCCTCTGCGGACCCTGGAAACTATCGCCCCATAAGCCTGACTAGCCTAGTCTGCAAGGCTATGGAGAGGATCATCATGGAACTCATAAACAAAGACATTGGGGACCTACAGACACTAGATCCTACCCAATTTGGCTTCGTCAAGGGCAGATCCTGACTTTTGAACCTGGTCAACTTCTTCGAAACAGTCACCAAGGCCATAGATGAAGGGAAGGTAGTCCACACAGCCTATCTGGACCTCGCAAAGGCATTTGACACAATACCCCACTCGGGCATCATAGATAAGCTATCCAGCCTAAATATAAACCCCTATGTCACAAGATGGGTCACAAACTGGCTCAAAGACAGAACCCACAGAGTCAGAGTTGCTGGAGCCATGTCAGACTCGAAACTGGTCACAAGTGGCATCCCACAAGGTTCTGTCCTAGGACCTCTCTTGTTTGGTATTTACTTTTCTGAGGTACAGGCCAACGTGGGAGGACTATGGCTCACCAAGTTCGCAGATGACTGCAAACTGGGCACCATAATCAACTCTCCAGCTGACACAAACATCCTTCAAAAAGGTCTCGCAGAGATGGATAACTGGTGCCAGAGCCATGGTCTAAAGCTAAATGCCAAAAAGTGTATAGTCATACCCTTTGGCAAAACAATGTGCCCACAAATTACCACATAGGTGGTAACCCATTAAGTACAGAGAAAGTAATTAGGGATCTGGGGACCCAAGTTGATAGCAATCTCTCCTTTGACAACCACATTGCCAAAGTGGTTAGAAAGACCTTCTACATAGCCCACCTTATCATGAAAGGATTCACATCTAGATCAAGAGAGGTAATCGTGCCCCTTTATTCATCCCTCATCAGGCCCATCATAGAATACAATGCCCCCTTTGGGATGTACCTTACCCGACACCTGCAGCAATTAGAAAGACCCCAAAAGTACCTCACCAGGAGGATCAAGGGATTCAAACAGATGCCATATGCTGCTCGGTTAAAAAAACTCCAGCTCTACTCAGTTGCATACCGCCTGCTTCGAGGCGATCTATGCCTGACATATAAAGCTATGTCCAACCCAGAATTAATGGACATGCTCCACCTCAGTAAATCTAAATCCCATAGAGCCACGCACTTGAGGGACTTGAACCTCAGCACAGAAATAAATAGAGCATGCTGGAGGGACAGATTCATAACCCAGAGGCTCCCTTCGCTCTGGAATAGAATTCCAATTCATGTTAGGCAGAGCACCTCACTGACTCTCTTCAAGAAGAATCTTGATGAGTGGATGGGGGATCGTAGGTTTGTCCCGGGGATTACTTCTGTGTCACTATTAGACAGAGGCACAGTAAACTAAACTTTAAAAAGGGCACAGTATACTCAAATCAAGGGGTGGCGTAAGCCAAACACAATTGGGCTAGGCTTATAAATGCCCCAGGGCAGATAGCCTAGTATGAACCTATGAACCTATGAACCTATGAACCTATTAAATGCATGCCAAGTCACATTCTCCAACAGTATCTTCATTGCCATTTATGTAACTTTCATATAGTTACCTAACAACACCTATGCTCATGAGTGCACCAACACAACCTACTGCACTGCAGTGGTAGTTGTCCAAAACACTAAAGAGGGAACAGAACCCATGACCTTTGCTACATGCTAGCAGCTGAGGTGAAAGTTCAATGTGATAAGCCATATACACTGTTGATATTCACCTGAGCTGTGTCCATAGCATACTAATAGATTTACAGAAATTCATCTGTGTGCATCAATGGATATAACCATTTATTGTTGTTATGTGTACAGTTGTAAAACTAAACACTGTGCAGGCTGGTAGTTAAAAATGTGTGGTAGTGAACAAGTGACATCTATGGCACTGTGTTTTCACAAGCTGACACCTATAAACAGAACTGAACCTACAGCCTAATGATAAGACAGCACCAATGAGAACAATAGTAACTGTTCAGTCACAGAGGTTGTGACAGTGAAATGCAATTGTTTCTTCTAATACTATGGCATTTACAGGGCTACATCTCCCCCCCCCCCCCACTTTCTCTCTGTCTTTCTCTTTATAGATGCAGGTATCTTAGTTATTTGCATATCTCCACTACTCATATTTGCACTACTTGTTATAAAATAATGCAACTGATATTCTTACGTCTACACCATTATTGCAAGTTGCAGCTGAAAAGGGTCCTTGAAAAATTCCATCTACTGGGTTACCAAATAGTAAATAAAGAAATAAAAGAAAGAACTAACACTGAATAACTGAACTTGTTATAGGAATATGAAAAGTGCATTTGCAGCCATCTAAAGTTTATATAGCAGATACTGTTGAATAATGGAGCATGTACTATCAGTATAGAGTCAGAGCAATCACAGCTGTGTAGCATTAAATACCAGGTACCAACAAGAAATGGAGCTGCACAGAAACTATAATGAGAAAATACGTAAACCATTCACAGTATAGCAATGTTATCCCCAAGCTACAGTTGAAAAACTATGTCCCTGTTTTGAGAAGCATATTGAGCCTACATACATAGAATAAAAAATGAAAGAATTTTAATCTGACAAGTTTAATAACTCTGTTGCACAACTACAACACCTTTATCTTTAGCATGCCAGTAAAGGCAAGAATATTATAAGCACCTAAGGAGGGCTTGAACCTATACTGTTGTAGTTATACATAAGAGTGAAAGTCCTACCTATTGAGCCAGGCAAGATGAAGCATACAAATGCTCTTTTTATAGACAGCTTCATATGCTTTCCAGGCATGTTAGTTAGTCCACACTTAGTGGTATACATAAGTATATGTTATCAATCCCTCAGGAACTGAGGGATACTTGCGGACTATATGTGAGGTATAATCTCTGTTTCCTGCTGGCTGCACATCATGTTATGTAAAACAAGCAGCGATTTATAGTAACATTGTCAATTATCTCTACTGATCATCACCAATACAGCTGAGTTACAACTGTGAGTAGGTTCATAGCTTCATAGGTAGGTACTAGGCTATCGGTTCAAGGGCTTACATAAGCCTAGCCAACAAGGTTCCCTGGCTTACGCCACCCAAGAAAGATATTTACCTGTGCCACTGTCGAGCAGAGACACAGAAGTGATCCCCGGGGTGTATTTACTATTTCCCATCCACTCATCAAGATTTTTCTTGGAGTGCTAATGAAGAACTTTGCTTGACATAAATGGGTAGCCTGTTCCAGAGTATGGGAAGTCTCTGGGATAGGAATCTATCCCTCCAGCATGTCTTGTTTATTGTGGTGACAAGGTTTTGGTCCCTAGAGTGTGTAGCTCGGAGGGATGGGGATTTCTTTAGGTGTAGCATGCCCAACAGCTCTGGGTTTGACATAGCTTTATATGTTAGGCAGAGATCACCTCGGAGTAGGCGATATACTACGGAGTAAAGCTGGAGTTTTTTGAGGCAGTCAGTGTAGGGCATTTGTTTGAGGCCAGTAATCCTCTTTGTGAGGTACTTCTGTGGCCTTTCCAGCTGCTACAGATGTCTTGTGAGGTACATTCCAAAAGGGGCTTTGTACTCTATAATGGGTCTAATGAGTATCGAGTAGAGGGGAACAATGACCTTTTCTTTCCTGGATGAGAACCCTTTTATGATGAGGTGTGCCACGTGGAAGGGCTTCCTGACTACTATGGCGATGTGACCATCAAAGAAGAGACTACTGTCCACCTGGGTCCCAAGATCTCTTATCACACATTCGGTGTTAAGTAGATTGCTACCTATGTGGTAGTTCATGGGTGCAGAGTTGTTACCAAAGGGGATGACACTGCACTTTTTGGCATTGAGCTTGAGGCCATGGCTCTGACACCAGGCATCTGTCTCAGTGAGGCCCTTCTGTAGGATGTCCACATCATTTGGGGACTTGACTATGGCTCGTAGTTTACAGTCACCTGCAAACTTCGTTAGCCAGAGGCCTTCTGTGTTAGCCTGTACTTCAGAGAAGTAGATACCAAACAGGAGAGGTCCCAGGACAGAACCCTGTGGTACTCCACTTGTCACTGTTTTGAGGTCAGATTTGGAGTTGGCAACTTTTACAGTGTGGGTTCTGTCAGTGAGCCAGTTGGCAACCCATCTGTGACGTAGGGATTTATACCTAGTTTAATGAGTTTAGCTATAATTCCAGAATGGGGGATGGTGTTGAAAGCCTTGGCGAGGTCAAGATAGGCTGTGTGAACCACCTTACCCTCATCTACGGCTTTGGTAACTGCTTCAAAGAAGTTGATCAGGTTCAGGAGGCATGATCTGCCTTTCACAAACCCGAACTGGGTGGGATCCAGAGTTTGGAGGTTACCAATGTCATTGTTTATGAGTTCCATGATGATACATTCCATGGCCCTGCAGACCAGGCTCGTCAGGCTAATAGGTCAATAGTTCCCCAGATCAGTGGTGGCTCACCCTTTGTGAAGTGGGATAACTGTTGCTATGTGCCATTCAGTGGGTGCAAAGCCTGATGCAAGGCTATTATTGAACATGGTGCTTAAGTGGGGAGCCAGTCCATTCTGAAGTTCATGTAAAACACAGCCTGGGATGTTGTCCGGTCCCATGGATGCTGTATTTTTGGCTTTAGAGAGTGCAGCTTTTACCTGCGTAGTTGTGATTACAGGGACTCTGCATTCTTCCTGTATAGATATGGGCCCTTTAGGGGGTGAGGGGGGGTAAAGTTAGCACTGAACCTATCTACCAGGATGTTGGCAATATCAGTCGGTTCTGCAATTTTCATGCCTTTGTGCTGTAACTCAGAGCAGATTTGGCTGTTGCCATCGAAATTCTTGACATAGCTATAGAATGGTTTGTGGTTGTCCTTAGAATTAGTGGCGATTTTGTTTTCATAACTAGCTTTGGAGGATCTTATAAGGGATCTCAGCTTCTTACTGAGGCTGACCAGGGAACTCCTCCACTCATGGGATTTTACTCTCTTTTGCAACAGTTTCTTCCTTCTGTTGTAAAACTTGTTTATGGAAGGAAACCACCAGATTGGCTTCCTTTTTTTTGGAGGATAGCGTCTTGGTTCTGTTTGGGATAGCATGATCCATGCACTCGTGTAAGTGCTTATAGAGTGCATTTGTGTAGGATTCAGCAGTTGTAACTGTATTGTCCATCTGCATGGGTGTCATGAAGTTCACCACTTCTGTCTTAAGAAGCATGAGTTGACTTTGGCGAAATTTTTTACCGTGGTTTCCTTAATGGGGGGTGGGGGTGGGATGTGGATATCAAGGGTGATTAGCTTATGGTTGGATCGGACCAACGAGAAGTTGACTTCAGGTGTGGAACACTGGTCACTCATGTTGGTAATGACTAGGTCTAGGATATTGTTGCCCCTGGTGGGGGTGTGGATAAGTTGATCCAAGGCATTGGAGTTTATGAATTCCAGAAAGCATTGAGCTAAGGAGTTGGTACATGAGTAGTTTTCCCAGTTAATGGTGGGGTGGTTGAAGTTGCCCATTATTAGGGTGTTTGGTTGAACCCTAATATTTTCCAGTACATCGAGAAAAGAGGAGTGGGAATCCTGGGGCATGGTGGGGGATCTGTAGCAAGCTACAATTTGGATTGCAGTTTTACCCAGAGTTAGTTGCACTTGGATAACCTCGGATGCATTATGCTGAGCAACTAGACTGGAGGTGTGGATAGCCTTAATGAACATGGACACACTTCCACCTTTGGTGTTTCGGTCCAGGTTACATGCCCGAAAAGTGTGGTATGAGTTATAGCTTGGTAGTGCAGGGGTGCTCTCTGGAGCCTTGAACCAGGTCTCAGTCACTGCACAGATATTGATGTTCTCCATTTTAAGGAGTGCCTCGAGTGAGTGGTCCACTTCATGTCAACAGTGGGTTACACAGATATAAATTTAAATGAGTTTTGCAACACTAACTACATCTACAGGATACTTTCTAAGACATATAAGTATATGTTAGGGGGACTCAGTTTTGATACAGCTCTTAATGTTGAGGTATCAAGGTGGGAAAATAGGATTCCAGTGCTGTTCAGTTAACCTCTGTGATCTGATCCAGACCTGCAGCTGATTTGGTGCCCTTATCATAACTGTGCTGAACCTGCACTTCTGTCTTCATATTCTGGCCTGTCTGCAAAGTTCTTGGGCAGTGGTGTTCCAAATACTGATCATCACAAATATTCACTGATATGCCCACATCTTTTCTTTATGTGCAGCATACACGTGAAGAAAGTGCATCTGCAACTAGTCAGCCCAGTTGACTTCTTGGATGCGCCACATCCATTGCTCAGATACAATGTTGTATCAGTACTCACTGAAGAAATGCTTTTAGCTCACAAAATGAAAATGGAACAAATGGCATTAAGTTTTAAATCTGGTGGTGGATCTTTTGTGAACACATCATAGATGTACTGAACAAGCACAATCACGTTGGCAGCTGTGCTTTGTCTCCACCAAATTAAAATCATATGCCAATATCCACAACTTTATGTCCATGTGATTCAGAAATATGCTATGTTAAACCTCATTATTTAAATGGTTGGCAGGGACCATTGTGTCCTTGGAATTCTTCAGAAATCCACGTACAGTGATCATTTCCACAGGTTAAGTGAGGTAATTTTCCTTTGCATTATATTACACTGCTGTTGACCTACTAATGCTGCAAATTACCAAATGTCATTGAATGCTTTAGAATCTGAATGTATCTTTTGTAGACATTGGTAAAGTCATCCATACTCTATATTTATTCGTCTATCATAGTAAAAGTTATGTAATGTGCATAGGTCTCGAAACCCCTCTGTAGAAATCAAAATGCATATATGAATGTATGTCTTTCAGAGAACTGAAGTTTACAACATTTATGCTGCATTTGAATGTCTTACTGCAGTATAATAGTATTGCTTTTCACAGCGCTTTTCACAGCATTTCAATGTATTACTCTCCACATGGAGTCTTCATTGCAGACATCCTCAATGTACTGACAAGTTCGGATAGGCGTCCTGCAATATGATAAATGCATCCACAAGTTTTGCAGTCACTGAAGTGTGCATGTCATTTCGGTTGTGTATCCTTGTTGTTATTCTTCTATATCTGTGTGTTCATTTTGTTGAAGTATGCATAAATGTGTGATATCCTTCTGTGCTGTCTTTACATGATTCTCATGTGTTTCACAGAAGATATGTGTTTATTGGAAAGGAAGCAGCATACACTACTAACACAGTTTAGGTGTAAAGGGCTCCAGGTAAGTGTGACTAATAAGCTAAGTATCCCAGCTCAGCCTCTAATTATATTATATCACTGTGTAACTCATATTGAGCTCTGTATATTTAGCTCTGGATATACGTTTGCATATTGGTTACTGGTCATTTCTTTTTCACTTTCAAGTGCCTTTTATGAAATCACAATTGTGAACAACCTTTCCTATTGTCACAGATACATTAGCAAGATATGTTGGCATTCATTTATGCATGATTGCATATTATGTGCATGCATATGTTAATAATCACTCCAGTTATCTTTTGATGATGAATATGAAAGGTAGCAGTGACAGTGTTTGCACATATACTTGTGTTTTCTGCAGATGGGCAAGCCACAAGCATGACACAAAAACATTATGGATAGGGGAGAATGCTAACATAACTGATGCCCTTTGGGAGCATAGCAGCAATGTCCTTGACAGACGTGGTCACACTGTATTGAGGAACTGTACCTGGTAGGACATTGCCTACCATATAAATGCAGCTGATTGGCAATAAAGGATACCAAGAGCCTCATGCTGCATCATGACTCCATCAGTTACATTAGTGGGATGCCAGTAGGCATGGACCATTTGTACCAGCACCATCTAAGCCCCAGACATTTCTTGCATCACATCACTGACATTTTAGACAACATTGGATTCCTGGTGGTGGCAGTGAGGTTGGCATCCTTAAATGTAGAGTTATGGAATTCTTATTTATTTCCTCAGTTAATACAACTACATATGGTTGTACAGTTTAGCACAACAGGTACTTCATTGTTACTACTGCTTCACTCTCCCATAGGACATCTGAAGTGCCATTAGATGATGGCAAGCCAAGTATGTATTTGTCAAGAGTAGGTCATGCTTACTCAGATAGGTGGATTTTTTTTGAAAGGGTCACCAAAGCAATGGATAAAGGTAAAATGGTACACAACACAAACCTCAATCTGGCCAAAGATTTTGACAGAATTCCTTACTCAGGCATAGTAGAAAAGATAAATAAACTGGGAATAAGCCCTTATATCTCCCACTGGATTGCCAAATGGCTCACTGATAGGATGTAAATAATCAAAATAGGGGAAGTTGCCTCCACAAAAAATAGTCACCAGTGGAGTCCCCAAGGGTATGGACTGGGACTTCTCCTGTTTGGCATCTATTTTTCTGAAGTAAAAGCCAATACCAAAAGGCTCTGGCTGACTAAATTTGCAGATTACTGCAAGCTAGGAGCAGTTATTAAACATCCAAATGACTTTTCCATCATGCAGTAAGGTTTATCTCAAATGAATAACTGGTGCCAAAAATCATGGAGTGAAACTAAATGCCAAAAAAAGTGCATTATTATATCTTTTGGGAAGTCATCTGCCCCCGGTGGTGGTTGAGCCAGTTGTTCAGGATTTGTGAACTTATGTGGATAGTGACCTAACTTTTGACCAACATCTGCCTATTGTTGTAATATGGTCCTCCTGTATTGCTCAACTTATAAACAAAGGGATTGTGTTTAGATCTAGGGATGTCATTGTCCACCTTTATTCAGCTTTCATTAGGCCACTCATTAAATATAATGCCCCTTTGGCTTGTATCTGTCTAGACACATGCAACAACAGGAACACCTACAGAGGCACCTTACTAAAAGGATACAAGTACTAAACAACATGTCCAACATGAACTGAGTCAAAGCCTCATAACTATAATTGGTATCCTAGAAACTGCTAAGAGGTGGCTTATGTCTGGCATACAAGGCATCCTCTGACACATTACTGATGGATTTGCTTCACTTCAGCAAATCAAATGGCATCAGAAATACTTGGGCTAGGGATCTAAACCTCTTCTGTAACATCAACAGACTGGTTTGGAGGGGGAGGTATATCTCTCACAGGATACCACTTCTGTGGAACATACTTCCCACCCACATAAGACAAAGTTCATTCCTGTCCATATTCAACTGCAACTTAGATCTATAGATGGGAAACAGAAAATTTACTCCAGGACTGCACCCTGTACTGTTAATGGACAGAGGCAGCTCCTAAATGCTTTTTAATCCCTTGCATGGGTCCCTTCAAACTATCTGTGGTATGATCCCAGTTATTCTCATTAGGCCTACTATATGAATATCAACCATGAGATGGGTAAGACCAATCTATAAGAAAAAGAGAAACTGGCTAGGCTTAAAATGGCTCGCAAGAGCAGCTAGCCTAGTACTTACCTATGAACCTATGAGATGAAGCCCAGGTTTGTATATCGTTAAACTGCTGTATAGTATAGAGCTGCATGTGAATTTTAAAGCTGTATCTTATGAAGGTATCTGTAAGGTGTGCTTGTATGTCATTCCAGCTTGTCCTTCCACAGCTCTTTCATTGACCCTGAAATGGACATGATGTGGTAGAGAGACACTGTGACAGTTTTTCTGGCCAAGATGTTTCCTCCATCACAGAGGGCAAAAACCTGGCTAGTTTGCTGGTAGTGGAGCATCTGTTACTGGTCATGATGATGATCCAGGGCAACTGTCCCTGCATGTTTTAGACATGGCAGTGACACTGCTCCCCAGCGGACAGCAGATGTCCAACAAAAGGCATCTAGCCATGTTGTAGAGATGTGTTCATGCATATCAGAAGGTGTATGCCTACAGTTTCAACCACATGAATGATCACAATACCATCATGGCTCAGAGCTGCATCCTGTCCAGGTGTTTCATGAGAGCCAGGTGTGGCATCTGTTTGTATAGTCTGTATGTAGCTTATCTCAGTTGTGCTGGTTCAATGCCATAATACTTCATGGCTCATATGTGTCCTGAACCATATCCTCAATTTGCCACCACTGGCAAGTGTGAGAACACCTTTTGCACACCTCTCTGTGGCACTCTGTGAACCATTCATGCCTGTGCTGAACAGGCATGTAGATCTGCTCTCGGTCACCATGCTCTAATGCAGACTGATGGTTCACAGAGCACAGCACATGCCAGTGCACAGACCCCTACTACATCCCACTCCTACACAGGCCATCACCAGCAGATCTATGATACAACATCATAGGGCTGAGGCTTCTTCATGTAGCAGCTACACCCAGGATCACAGCACGAGCTGTCATAGTGGGTGACCTTGACTATATTACTGTTATCATGGCAGATATCCCAGTGAAAATTTAAAACAGATGCTTGTTAACCTGATCCCCAATAAGGCAGGGTTCATTAAAATGTGCTGAGATGTTATTACACCAGACCATAATACTCCATGTTATAATATTGCTGTAGCAGCAGTGTGACAGATTGCAAGCTGTCATTAAGCAATCATGATCACTTTGTGAAAGTACAGAACAGCCAAGTAAAAGTGTAAACATCAGGTTTGCACTGGAAGCTTTCCAGAACAAAATACACTACAACAACACAAGCATCATTGGTCTTAGCAGCTCAGCAATGCCACAAATTTAAACTGCAGTTTGATAAGCTAGGATGCTTCCAGTCCTAATTAACAAAGTTTATTTAGTGCCTACTGCATACATTTGTAGTACTTTTGCCAACAGGGTTGCTAATTAACTAGCCTATATGATGAGTTATCAAAATACAGTTCTGACAGAAAGACAGAACACTTCATATAAAATGTCAAATTAGAAAAATAGCTACAGCAGTTAACATGAACGTTAGACAGAATAGCTATCCACACCTTGTTCCTGTAGTTTGATTGATGTAATGCCTAGAACTACAATGACAGGAATAGTAATGAGAAGGTATGTTTGGGTGAGGTCAGGAGATTACCCAAGCTGCAAAATGTCAGATTTTTGCATGTACATATTATTTTTAATTGCTTGCATTTTTTTATTTAGTAATATATTATTTCTTGCAGACTTTTAATTCTGTGTGTTATTTTACACTTTATTTTCTTTCTTGTGAGTTTATGGCTATTAACAGTTAAATACAAAATGTATAAACTATATTATTTACCTCACTGTGGCTATCAAACAAATGCTATAAGCCTGTTGCTGTATTTTTGTTTCCCAATTATATGGCAATTTATCTATCTAATTTGATTCAGAAACTGTGAGAAGACTGCATTAACCTCAGCTAACAGTCCTGTACATTATTCGAAAATTAAATTACCAAAATTCTGTAAGGATTGATGTTTGTTATGTATACACATTATTATTAGTATTCGTATTAGTATTAGCAGTATTATTATCAACATTAGTAGTAGCATTACTGTTTTTATGATCATTCTCTTATTAACAAGATTGCTTAATGTAATTAATAGGCATTGTAGGTTTCAATCATTTTTGATACCTATAGTGCCACATTTACAAAAAATGTTTGTCTATCTAGAGTACTGTATTCAATAAGATGTTTTGCATACCTGTGCAAGGCTTGTACAGCTTAACAACAATGTACAGCAGTACATACCCTAAATATGTACCTACAGCAAGACAGGCAGTAGTTTAATGTCAGTAGCCATGCTCCAATCATCATAGGTAAGAAGTGCAGCAAATATGCAAGAAGTTCCATTTATGCAGTGAAACATGCACACAGAAGTGCAAGTCACAGTCCACAGAACAGCTCCATGCCACTTTGCATGAATCTTACAAGAGCTATAAACATTACCTCAGTGCTAACCACACAGAGGAATTCAACAGAATACATTGAGAGTATGCTGCATGTAGCAGTGCATCCCTTGGCAGGATGGCACAAATCATGCACAATAATATATGAATATACAGTCATTTCAATTGAAGTGCTAAGGTGTCAGCATATATGGACACCTGTCAGGTGCATAGAAGGGGAGGAAAATGCTTTATAGAAAGGAAAGAAATAGAGAAATGCAATAAGTAGAGGGAGACACAGAAAGATAACACAGAGAAGAGTGAATATTGGTAAGGAGGCTGGGTATCCTTTTTGGAGTGATAGGGTCCCCCTTTCTTTTTATACAGAGAGAAGCAAAGGTGGGTAAAATGATAGGAAATGAATGGAAAGAAAGGGAGAAGACCAGTGTATTGGGGCAGACAGACACATAGAAAATGGCACATCCAGACAAACAATAGTAGATGTGCATACACTAGGATGAAGAGACACAGGATGGACAAAAACAAATACAGGACTGACAACCAGTGATGTGTTGGATTGCGCAATGCACCATGGTATGGGGATTGACATATGAACAAGGGACAGGATGAGGTACTGCAGAAATGGACATCCTGCTACACATATGCAGGACCCAGGGGCAGTACCTGTTTGGGAGAAGTGTGCTGACCAGCTTTTATGAAAGCAGGTGTGGCAGACAGGGGGCCATGGTGTGACTGTTGTGTGTGTGTGTGTGGGGGGGGGGGGCTCAAGAATCACATAATGCAGTATGCCACCAACACGTAACTGCATGCCAGGATGAAGGCATGTTTCCTAGCAGCTGACACTTGCAGCATACATACTCATACTTACTCTAGTGGGACTTTCAACGTATGCTCAGAAGGTATACTAATAATACGCTGACTGCTGTACAGACTGGAACTTGACAAGAGACTGATACTGATACCCATGGAGGGGGTGAGAATGAGAATGAGACACAAATACCCAAGTCAGATTCAGAAAACACTGGTCTATCTCCCGTCCTAAGTGGAGATCCACCTGCACTACTGGGTGAAGGTGTGGCCTTGTCCTCAGATAAACCTGAAGCTATACAACATATCTCTCAACCTGTTTAATGCAAGAAACCTAGACAAAGAAAAATATAGGGACAGATTTTATATATTGCTCTTATAAACTTAGAAATTTGCTTGAACAACAGTTTTTGCATTATCATGCAATTTTTGAAGGATACATAGTCTAAAATTCAAAAGTCTGCAATTATTTAGTGACTTCAATTCTCAAAAATTTGCCAGTAAACCGCAAATTGTATGAAGAACAGACAAAAAATATGAGGAAAAATTTGTACATTTTGTGGAAATCTGGACAGTTGAGAGGTATGCTGAACAGTCCCAGTACTCACTCTCTGAAGTAGATAAAGGTTCCTCTGAGTTTGCAAGTACCAGATATGCACCCCTGCAGCTGCAGAAGCAAATCAGAACACTGCATCTTATGTAGGTATATCATATACCTACCATAGTGCAGCATCACATGACACTGTCACATGACATTGTTGGTCCCTGACATGCAGACGTTATCTGTGATCAATCACCACATGTGCCAGAGTATCATGCAGGCTGAGTCTGCCATTACCCAGTCCAACATGTAGCTGACTGTTTTGCTGCCTGGTATTCAGGAGGACATCAGTCAGAATTCCAAGATGCTCTATGAGATCACAGAGTCCAGGGGTTCTGCAATGAGTACATTTTATGAGATGTATGGTAGCAGGGACCTCTGCTATGTCCATCTCCATGTGGAGGTGCAGTTCAGAGTGTAGCATGTGTGCACTATATCTTTAGAAAGCATGCAAGGTTGTGCATGCATGCATAAATTCTAGACACGTGCAATCCCTAGTGCCATTTTGAAGAAGCAGCCAGTGTGTGTAAGCATGTATGATCACAGCAGTTAGTTTGTATATAAATTACTTAGTCATAGTCAAATAAGCTTTACAGTAATATGTTTGTATAGAATAAAGCTGCTTAATCAAAACCCATGAAGACTTGTTTATTCGTGTACCAACATGAAAGCAACATAGTGTCAGAATCGGGATGGAAAAGAACAAAAGATTTGGAGCCATGAGATGTAAAGGCGACAGCAAAGGTAAAACCAAGAGAAAACATAACTAGAAGGAATCAAAGGTAATGAAAAGCAACATGAATTATTTATTCAATGCAAAGAGGCAAGAAAATGCGTTACAAGGGCATAAACTGCATTATCAGGCAAGCAGAAAGCTCAAAACGTTTGTTAACTAAAGAAAATGTTTAAGATAAAAGTGTTTGATGAAACCAATGTCTTTAAAGATAAAACAAGTACATTAAAGTATAAAACAAGCATGTTTAAGACAGAAAGAGTGTGTTTAAGGCATAACTGGGCATGGTTAGACTAAAATGAGCACAAAGAAAGTATGATGGGCATAAAAAAGGAAAAGGGTTTAAATGAGTGCAAAGAATAAGAAGAAGAAAAGAAAAGGGACACAGAAGATAAAAGTAAAGCAAGGCGACTACTATGTTGGGCAAAGTGCTGTGTTTGGGCATAACTATGACTTAATTTGATTTCAAAAAAGTAATTAAAGTCATTCAAAGTATTTCAGAGTGTGTAAAAAGGTGCTTACAGTGTGTGCTTATTACTGTGCATGTATTTCAAAGAATGTACTGTGTATAAACTGCAACTATCTCGTGTAATTCAATTGAAGCATGGTTGTTTGAAAAAAAAGTTCTTGTGCTGGGTGTAGCTGTTCGCAAAGTGCTGCCATTATAGATTGCTTTTTGTACTGTAAAGAGTTGCCTGGCAAGGTGCCACCATTTTGGGAACATGTCAGTGTAATGCATTTAGTCATTTACAATGTGCACATACCTCAAAAGACATTAAATTTGGGCAACCAAAATATGATTATTCACATTGTCCAATTGCTTAACAAGTTTCTTCTATTAAAGAAAGGTGTTTTTACAAAAGATTAGAAGAGTATCACAGTGCTCGTGAATTACTCAGTTGCATTGCAAAGTTCTTGAATGTTTCTTAAAGCAACGACTTTAATAAGGGATAATGCATGACTGTTCCATGCCTGCCTTTATCAATAAATTTCCAAGCAACTACTTTAGCATTTTAGCCTTTACCAATTCCAAAAGCCGATGATTTTAGCATTTCTGTCTTTACTTATCGAAAATTTCATAAAAGCATTGCAAGGTCTGAGAAAGTATTCCATTAATCTCTGTAAAGCAGTAAATAAGTTGAAAAGCTATTCCGCTGAGTTTTGTAAAGCATCGAGAAAGCTAAAAAGTTATTTTGCAAAGTACAATAAAGCATTGAGAAACAAAAAACTATTTCGTAAAGCACAATGAAGCATTAAGAAAGTTAAAAAGGTATTTCGTAAAATGCAATAAAGCATTGAGAAGCCCAAGAAGTTTATTTCACAAAGTCCAGTTAACTGAAAGCACTACTTGGTTATTCATTTGCACAGTACCGATAAGCACAAAGAAAGAAATTGCAGATATAAAGCAGAAGAGCATTAGCCAAGTTGAGTGTTCATGCCAATTACTTATGCATGTATATGTGTGTGTGTGTGTGTGTGTGTGTGTGTGTGTGTGTGTGTGTGTGTGTGTGTGTGTGTGTGTGTGTGTGTGTGTGTGTGTATATCTGTACGTATTTGCAAGACCCTTTGCTGATATGTGTTAATATGGCCAATGGATATTGAAAACCACAACCACTTGTGTTTGACCAGAATATTGCAGAGAACTGGAGAATATTTGAACAGGAGTAGAATATTTTGATGAAGTCTCCGTAACCGGAGACGAAAGCGCTTAATCGACCTCTGCTTTTGTTTTGTGTCTTTGTTCGTTGATGTGAATTTATGGAATAAAAGTGTTTGGTTTTTCATCGAGTGGTCTGCCTGCCGTTACTGACACAAGGAGAACCTTTATTGTGCCGGAGACTTTTTGTTTTTCTACGTGGTTTTCTTTGCTTTTTGCTTTTTGGTTACAATATTTTTACACAAGCAGCTTATGCAGATAGAGATGCATGCACATGGCCATTTATTCTGCTAAATCTAGCAGAATCTGAGGCTCTAGAAAGAGTGCGATCATTTGCATATGCACCAGCAGTGTATGAAGGTGAAGGCGCAGACCACCATATTTTTGTGCAAGCTGAATCCAGAGAAGACCCAGAGTGTTTAAAGTGTAAGTAAAGAGAAATGTCCAACCCCCAGATGAACATTACATTAGAGAGGCATTTGTTCAAAACAAGAAATCAGAAGCCAGGGGAGACGTGCAGCTTGCATAACTGACTTGAGGAAGAAGGCCAAAATGTGTTGGCTTGGTGACTTGAAAGATGAGCTGATAAAGAATACACTTGTATGTCGTATTAATAGTGCTGCAGTGAGGAAGATTCTGCTTCGTAACAGTGATTTAACATTAAACAAAGCAACAGAGATTTGTCAGCTCCATCAGGTGATAGAAAGGCACACGAACATGCTTACAAGTGACAAAAGCATGGTTTCAGTAAGCTCCAGAGCAAATGTAGACTGTATGGAACATGTGTCAAGCAAAAATAGGCCTAAGCAAAGGGCAACCATAGGAATTCCAAAGAAAGTGCCCAGTTTTCCAGAAAGTTCTAGAAGTGCAAGCTCTACTGCCATCTCAGTGACATACAAGTGTGAGTCAGCAAAACCTAAGTCTAGCTTTATTGTTAACTGCCGAAAGTGTGGTGCAAACCATGTGCCTAAAAGAGATAAATGTTTAGCATATGGTCAGCAGTGCCACAACTGTAAGAAATGGAATCACTTTTAAAAGTGTTGCAAATCAAGTAAACCTCACACAGTTGTAAAGAAAGGTCATGCAAGAAAGCAAGTTTATCAAGTGGAGCCAAAACTGTCAGCTTTCTACGTAGATGGTGTAGCTGTACTAGGAGAAAGAGATAATGCAGTAAACTTATTCACAAGGAGTGATTTTCATAGTTCGGATCAATGAGAAATCCATAGAGCTCAAACCAGACACTGGATCAGAGTGCAATGTTATATCAGCAGATACATTTGCAAAGGTGTGAACCAATGAATAACTCAATGTAACCAGCAGTGCGAGACGTGTTGTGTATGGAGGTGAAGAAATTCAAACCAAAGGTTCAGTAATACTTCCATGTTATTTGGCTGAGAACTATTACAACTTATTATTCTATGTAGTCTGGCAACCAGTGCAATCTTTACTAGGTCTCAAAGATAGCTTGAGAAAGAATTTGCTTTCTTTTACTAAAGAAGTTCATCATGTGAGTGCAGTTCCAAGTTTAAGTTTTGCAGAAACCATTTTCTCAGTTTGCTGATGTTTTCGATGACAAGTTGGGCAACCTCCCAGTTGTATGTTCTTTGAAATTAAAGTCACTTCAGTGGTAAGACCAGCAAGAAGAGTTCCAAGAGATATGCAAGATAAAGTCAAAGCACAGTTGGATAAGATGGTGTAGCAAGGTGTGATTTGTCCAGTCACAGAACTAACCATTCAGTATTGTCCATGGCAGCCGCTCACAAGAAAGGCTGAGATGAAATCAGAATATGCATTGACCCTAGAGATTTGAACAAAGCATTAAAAAGTTTTCAGTGTGCAATGAAACAAATTCTTTCAGGTATTCCTTGTGCCATAATAGTAGACGATCTACTAGTTAGAGGCAATGGCGAAGCAGAGCATGACAGAAACCTCAAGAAAGTTCTAGATAGAGTATGTGAAGTAAATTTGAAGCTCAGCCCTCTGAAATGCAAATTCAGATTTCCAGAAGTAACCTACATAAGACATTTGTTTAAAAGTGCAGGCTTAAAACCTGACCAAACTAAACAAATAGCTATTTTAGAGATGTCAGCACCAGATAATTGTGCAGAGTTTACAGCATTTTCTGTGTATGGTCAACTATTTGGGCAAGTTTAAATCAGATTTCATTGAGTTGACAGCACTGTTATGAGAGGTAACACAAAAAATTGTTGTATGGTCATGGTTACAACATCATCAGATGGTGTTTGATGACCTTAAGCAGAAACTTGCGACCCCCCCCCCCCACGTTAAGGTACTAAGATGTGAATAAAACAGTTGTTCTATCTTGTAATGTTTCTAATTTTTGTCTTGGTGCAATTATTCTACAAGAGAGCAGACCAATAGCCTATGCATCTAGGACACTTACTCAAACTGAGATGCATTATCCTCAAATTGAGAAAGAGCTTCTAGCAATAGTTTTTGCATGTTCCAGGTTTCACGATTATATTTATGGTCGAGCTATTCAAATTGAAACTGATCATCAGCCTCTAGTTACTATTCTAAAGAGACCTATTCATTCTGCTTCAGTGAGATTACAAAGAATGATGCCTAAATCACAAAAGTACAATTTCAATATGGTCTACACTAAAGGTAAATTTCTTTATCTAGCTGATACATTATCTAGATTGCCTAGAAGTACGACAGAACAGCTCGATGCTGAAAATTTTGACTTTGATGTAATGTCAGTGCATAATTTTCCCACCACTAGACTTGATGAGTTTAGAGATCACACTATGATTGATCCAATTTCAGAAAAGCTGAATCACTGCATCGATGTTGGATGGCTGTCAAAACAATCTAGTGTATCACCTGAGGTGCAATCATATTTTCCTTACAGAGATGAATCATTGATGGAAGATGGTATTATTTACAAAGGTCCTAAAATTGTTGTTCCTGCTTCATTACAACATGACTATATTCAGATTTTGCATTGTGGACACCCAGGTTTATTATCCACTAAGAGAAGGGCAAGAGAACTAGTATTTTGGCCTTCATTATCAAAAGACATTGATAGTGTTCTTTCTTCTTGCTCAATATGTGATAGTACTAGAGCACATTTGCAAAAGGAACCACTTCGGCTAAATTCAATACCTGAACTACCTTGGTCTGCTGTTGCAACTGATATCTTTGAATGGAATAATCAAGACTATTTGGTTTTGGTAGACTCTTACTCAAACTGGTTTGAGATTGATCTGCTACCAAACTTAACCTAAACAGCTGTCATCACTAAGCTTAAACATTTTTCAGTTTATGGTAGTCCTCACAAACTTTATTCTGATATTGGTACTCAATTTACTAGCCAGTTGTTTCAGAAATTTGTGAGAGAATGGGGCTTTGCACGTCACTAGTAGTCCTGAATATCCTCAATCCAATGGTCTAGCTGAATGTGCAGTATAGAGTGCAAAGCAATTACTTGAAAAGTCAAAGTATGGCAATACCGATGTATTCTTGAATTTACTTAATCTCACAAACATACCTTGTAACGATTTTCTTGGCTCACCTGCTCAAAGAATACTTTCCAGGCAAACTAGAATTACACTACCTATTTCATCAAGTTTGTTGAAGCCTAACTCAAAGAACAACAAAACCATCAAGGCTCAATTGTTGAAGAAGCGTAATATTCAGAAATCTAGTTGTGACAGATCAAGCAGATTACTTCATTCATTGAGGGAAGGAGAGACAGTATGAATCCAGACAACGAAAGGTTTTGAACAAATACGACAGATAACAGGCATCTGTGCTAAGCCAAGATCTTATTGGGTAAGCTCCGAGGGTGTAGAGTATAGGATGAATTGCAGACATCTTTCTGTACCAGAATCATCACCATTGCAATCACAACATTGTATCTGTGATGCAGATTCTAAATCAAAGACTGAGTCAGACATTGTCTCCAGACCAGTATGTGTTCAAAAGTCTGATTTTGTTCCAGAAAGTAATTCAAACATTCCACAGGTCAACCATTTTGCAGAGACTGTTCCAGTTGCTAAATCTGATTCTCAATTTTATGTTACACAATATGGATGAGTTTCTAAGCCTAGTGTGAAATACACATCAACGTGGACTTGATTGTATATGCGTGTACTTAGTATTGTATAATGCATGTCTCTAGATTAGTTGTGAGTTCTGCATGCTAAATATTTCATGACAAATAGCATGATCTATTTCTCAAAGAGGGAGGATGTAGATCAGAGTGTAGTGTGCGTGTGTTATGTCTTTAAAATACATGCAAGGCTGTGCATGCATGTATAAATTCCAGGCATGTGCAATTCCTAGTGCTATGTTGAAGAAGCAGCCAGTGTTTATGTATGATCACAGCAGTTAGTTTCTATATAAGTTACTTAGTCATAGTCAAATAAGCTTTACAGTAATGTGTTTGTATGGAACAAAGCTGCTTAAACAGAACCCATGAAGACTTGTTTATTCGTGTACCAACACAAAAGTGACAGGAGGATTGCCAGTACCACCATTATTGCCCAGACTGGTTGCTGTCTTTGGTTATCTGGGTCCAATTTAAAAGGTCTATCACATGGTACACAGTCCTCATCTGTGTCAGGAAATGTATAAAACTCTCCCACCCATCATGGTAGGTAGTAACAACATCTAGACACCACTGTCAGGATACCAAAGCTCTAATAGGTATCCAACATCACATGCAAGACAGTAGCTACAATGTGAAATGAGGTTTACCATATTTGGATATACTGTATATGGATCTGTTTTCATTTCATTTTGTTATAATGCCTATATTTAATGGCTAGTTGGCCCATAGAATGTCACCATGTGGGAAATGGTGATATAACTGAGATATATTCTATATTTTTTAGCATTTAGTACACCATGATTTTACTAAGGAGGGTTTATTCTGGAGAGTTTGGGAGTCAGAAGGTGACTTGAACACAACAACCAGTTTATAGTCATCTGTAATATTAGTTAGACAGTGATCTTGGCTCACTGCTTGAAAATCTGAGAAGCAAAGGCCTAAAAGGAGAGGTCCTAGCACTTAGCCATGAAGGACACCTATGATCACTTGCATACTTTCTGATGAGGCACCTGCAGCTTGCACTATGTGTGTTCTGTCTCTCAGCCAGTTTGCTATCCATTTTACCACATATTGGTTAATGTTTAAAACATTTAGCTTCTGTATAATACCAGCATGGGGGGCAGTTTGGTTGCAAGACCACACTTAAGAAGCTCTGTCATGAGTGCAGTGCACCACTGGTCAGAGATTAAACCAGTAGCTAAACCTAGGTTAAACAGTTTAAGGAGTGTGTCTACAAGGGCATATATAAAATTTTAATTAAGCAACCAAGCATATTACCAGGTTCCATGCGAGAAGTATTTTTGTTTCAGCAAGCACTTTCATTAATGATCTTTAGTAATAACCAGGGTGGGGGGGGTAAGGAATTCAGGTATTTCAGTGCTTTGGATGGAAGTCTCATGGGTGAAGTTGACACTAAATTTGTTTGCATGTGTATTGACAATGTTAATTAGGTTCTAAGAGGAGTCATCATTATGAATAGGTTCAGAACAGTGTAGGATACTGTTTCTTAGTTTTCTAACATAGCTTAACAGGGACTTATATTTGGCTTCAGAGGGGAGCCTATGATTTAGGGCTCTTTTAGTAGACCTGATAATGTTCTTTAGTGTTTTATAATACTTTTTTTTGTATTTTCCCTGACAAAAGGGGTTTTTGGATATGCGATATAATTTAACAAAATTCTTTCTTTTGCAGAAGATTTTATTTATTGTGGCAGACCACCAGTGTGGTTTACTTTTGAATTTCCCATAATACTTAGTTCAGGTAGGGACTGATAGCTCTATGTATTTTTCTAAATGGGTGTAGGATTTCCTAGAGAAGTGTGTTACTGTATAAAGGTCAGGGGTTATGTAGTCACGGGTGATTTTTAATGTTTCATCACAGAGTATGTTGAGTGTGGCATTTTGTAGTCCTTAAATTCATTGGGGGTTTGCTGTAGGAGCTTTTTGGTGTTTAATGAAGAAAGTCACAGGCTGGTAATCAGACTTTACTGGGGGAGGAGTTACCACAGGACTAGTTCAGGAGGCTGCCATATTTGTAAGAATTAGGTCAAGAATGCTACTCCCTCCAGTGGGTTTGTTTACCAAGTGCTGAAGGGAGTGTTTGTACATGTCAGTATGGGACAGTCAACTTACTTCACTCAAAATGGTGTGCACCTCTTGTTGAAAGTCATAATAAAGATTACATTACAAAACAGAAATAAAAGAGAAGTCCACTTATGCTGCTAATGATATGTTG
Organism: Protopterus annectens; assembly: GCF_019279795.1. Classification (NCBI taxonomy): domain Eukaryota; kingdom Metazoa; phylum Chordata; order Ceratodontiformes; family Protopteridae; genus Protopterus; species Protopterus annectens. The sequence continues at coordinate 168,878,499 of NC_056729.1, forward strand.
TTTAAAGAAGGCTGTTAATGGCTAAATTAATCATCCTTTAGGGAACATTCCCAGAAATTCAGAAAGAACCCCACCACTGGCAGTAAGAGCTGTAGCCAAAAGGGGCAGTTTATAAGATGTGGAATTTGCAAATTAGCCACAATGAAGAAAGACCTCCTTATCAGATAACTTGCATGCCTCTGCATCATAGTAAACTACCATGAATCATCACTTTCCTGTTCTAGTTACTTACCCTCCTTTTCTCTTGGTGTCCCCTCACCCTACTTTAGATTTTACTTCTCTGTATTATATTAGGCACTCATCCTCTCCCCTCTGTCATTTTTCTATTTTCAGGTCCCCTGCTATTCCACTATAGCTGTACCAATGCCACACGGGAGGATTTCCCATCCTTACAGTGAATGCTGTGGCAGCGGATAGTCCCAACATCAGTAAAAGTTGATTTTGTATGTTCATTTGCCCTTTTTTATAGTATTGTGCTAAAATGATCTGGTGACCTGGTTTCAGCTGTGGCACATCACTGCGTAGGTATCCCACCCCCTTTTTTGTACTAATAGCGACAACTTGATTCTCCTTTACCTGTGTCCCACCAATAATGTTGTACATCAAATAGACTTGTGCTGTAGCACTCTTAGATATTACCCGGTAAACTGCTACTCTCTTTACCCTTGTTACCCTAACTAGGCCCACTCCAGTGCTCTAGCAATTCCCGTGTTGCATCCCAACCCTACGGACCTTGCTACACCTAAGGCCATTTTCCTCTCTGTGAAATTAGACAGCACATAACTCACTTACATGACTGTTGTGGAAAATGAAAATGGCTGAATTGCTTATCTGCCACTGACATTGTCTAGGTGTTATTTTTCTGCCAACTTCACTGATTGTTTATTTTCTTCTTTGCCATCTCTTGTATCCACTGATTCCCTGCTAGTGTAGCCCCACTACATTCACCCTCGCTGGCGCTCGGGCTCACTCGCATCATCTACCCTGCCCCCAATTCTCACCCGCCCCCACTATCTGTACATTTATCTATCCCTAACTCTTTCCACACCACCAGCCTTCCCAATCACCCATCACGCCTCCTACTCCTCCAATTTTTTTCAACCTAAAAGCAATTAACCCCACCCATGCTATGTCTCAAACTCCAACATATCTCCTCAGCCTATTACTCACTACACTAATTCCCACCCTCTCCTATCTTACATACCTCCCTACTCCTTCCATACTTTATCTTTACATTATACACCTAACTTCCAACACATTATACAACCCTCCTTCTCCTCTATAACCCATGAGCTCTGCTCTTGTAACACACTCCTCTTCTTTAAACATAAAGTGTTAGCCAACCTACCCTGTCCTTTTCTCCCCCTCCTTTCACATCTGTTCAAACACTCCCTATATTACCATCCAAACTCACCCTCCATATCAAAATATATTAAACACATACTGTACAGAATCTCCCTCTATCTGGTGACATCCACCCCAACCCTGGCACCACCAATATTCCACCAAATTCCTATCTCCATATATCACATCCTCCCACCTCTAAGACCATTGGTTTTACTACAATCAATGCCTAAAGCCTAAGAAATAAAATTCCCAACCTCCATGCCTGGTTGTCCCATAACCAGCCAAACATAGTCGCCATCACAGAGACCTGGCTTAAACCAAACACAAAAGACAATGAAATTCTCTGACAAAGTTACCAAATGTTACACTCCAATAGATCCAGCAAAAAAGGTGGTGGCGTAGCTATACTCTACTCCTCTTCCTATACAGTTACACCTTACACCAATCCCACTTCTAGTTTTGCCAATTCTGAATTATCTATAGCCCTCTTAAAACTTAAAAAACTTAAATCCGTATGCTTAGCCACCCTCTACATCCTTCCAGGCAACAACATCCCAATACTTGAAGATATACTCTCCTGGTTTTCCACTAACATCATAAACAAAACATTTATACTAGGCAACGTAAACATCAACTGGGCCGCTATTAACTTTGAATCCCCTTCTCTAAACATCAACCTCTTTAATTACACCCAGTTAATAAACTCTCCTACCAGCCCAAATGAAGATGGAACCACTGGCTCCATCATTGACTGGATCTTAATATATCATCCCAACCTTATCTCAAATACTGGAATACTTCCTGACTCTCTCAGTGAAAACCTACCTGCATTTGCTGACTGGCACTCCTCTTTTCTTCAAAAACAACACTACTGTGTACTAACTTGAAACCTCTCCAAATTTAACCCACAAATATTCATAGACTGCCTAAAAGTAACAGGTTGGTCAGCCCTAAAAACTTTGCCACTTGATAATGCCATTGATTACTTTAATGAAACCTTCCTGAACCTACTCCCCTAAGGACTAAAACAGTCAAAGCCTCAATCTCCCCTTGGTTGTCAATGGAAACATAACAAGCCATGCACCTAAGAAATAAAAGGTGAAAACAATACCAAAAAATAAACCACCTAATGTCCTAACAGAAGTTAAACAACTCTGTAACACTGTAAAAAAGCTGATAATTAGAAATCACAAAACATACTACACCAAGCTTCAATTTGCACTCATCCAACCCTAGAAAATTCTGGAACTCTATCTCATCCTTCCTCCATTCTGGCAGCAAGAACAACCCATTCCCAAACCCAAACTATACTGCTCAAGAAACAGCCTCTCTGTTTAACACCTTTTTTATAGAATCCATAGCTAAATGTACTGCCAGCTTCTCCCACTATTCTCCACCCCTCCCCCTGTACCTCTCCCGCCAACCCAAATGCTCATACCTCTCTTTTCAACATCTCTCATGTTTCTACAAACAAAATAAAAAAAAACTCCTTCTTCAACTTAAGCCATGCTCCTGGCCCCAGATAACTTACCCACATCCTTCCTTAAAATATCTGCTGACACCGTTGACTTCCCTATTTCTATCATAATAAATAGGTCCATCCAAGAATCATACATCCCCTCACTCTGGAGACATGCTTTCATTATTTCGCTCCATAAAGAGGGTAAATACACTGACACTTCTAATTTTTCACCTATAGCCATTTTTTCTCCATTATCAAAAATCATGGAGAAATGTATTCAATCTCAAATGATGTCATATCTGACTCATAATAACCTCCTAACCCCTACACAGTACGGATTCCATCCCTGCCATAGTACCATCACTGCCCTCCTCTCCTTCCTTGACTCTATCAACCATGCATACGACTTTGGCAAGATCATATCTACCCTGTTCCTAGACTTCTCCAAAGCTTTTGATACTGTATCCCACCCTATAGTCCTACCTTAACTCTCCTCTCTCAACCTCTCCCTTCCCACCATAGATTGGTTCACTAGTTACCTCTCTGAAAGCAAACAAGCTGTTAAATGGAAAACCCCAATCTCTTCCTTTCTACACACCCCTACCAGTGTACCCCAGGGTTCAGTCCTTGGCCCCCTACTCTTTAACATTTTCATTAATAACTTTCACCAGTCTATCTCTGATACCACTCTAATCCAATATGCAGATGATTCAACAATCATTTGTTCATCAGACACCCCTCTAATCTTCTTCACAAAACTCAATCACCTTTCTCCAGTACTGAATCATAGATGCACAGTAACCACCTCACCTAAATGCCACCAAAACAAAGCTAATGATCTTCTCTCCATCCAAAAACACCATTGTTGACAAAAACTCCTTTAAAATAACAAGCTAGAATAACATCCCCATAGAAATCGTACCACATACTAAACTGCTAGGTGTCATAATTGATGAAAATATAAAATTTGACACCCATATCCAAGCTAACATCAAAAAACCCACTAAAAACTAGGTCTCCTGTACAGGCACAATTGCTACCTTACCCCCTCCACCAGACAAACCCTAGCCTCCACTTACCTTCTCCCCTCTCTTATGTATGGCATTCCCCTGTTCACTAATCTTCAGCTTGGCTTACAGGCCAAACTGGAAACTTGTGACAAAAAAATCTACAAATTCGCCACTAACTCTAGAAACTCTTCCCATCACTGTCTCACCCTCCACTTTCACCAATGGCTTGAACTTCCTAACTACCTCAGTTTCCTCAAACTTACCACTGCCCATCATCCCATTCAAACCATCTAGTTGTCCTTCTCTCTCCACCTCCTTAACCCCCTATATTCCCAACTGCTCACTTAGATCAGAAAGCTATAATCTTCAAAAACTCTATAGACTTCTTTGACTCTCCCGGTCACTTGCTACTATCCTGATCCTTAACTAAACTCTGGAACTCACTTCCTGGCTCCCTTCAAAATATTTAAAGCCACACAAATTTCAAATCACTCCTCTAATCTTACCTATTCTTAAAGTGGGAATGCTCCTGTTCCTTTCCCTTAAATACCTTCACCCAACCTCTATCCTTTTACTACAGTGCTCAGCTATTCCTGCATCTCTTTCTTCTTTCACTCTCTTTCACTCTCTTTCACTCTGAAACTCCTCTTTGAACCTACTCCAATTCTCCACTAAGAATCAACCTTTTTTTCCTCCATCTTTTTAAAATTCTAATTCTCTAAAAAAATGCAGACTATACAACTGTAAGATTTCTTTGTACATAATTTTATATTGTGTATCGACTTTGTAAATATTTCCTAGACTGTATAATTTACATGTTTTTTTTCTTCTTTTACAAATAACTTCATATTGTTTGTATGATACCAAAGATTTCATATTTTTTTCCGTAATAATTGTCAATGTCTGTGGAGCTTTTCTCCATGGGCCTCCACTGAAAATGGGCTCTACTAGGCCCAGTGGGCTACCCTGGTCATCTAACTGAAATAAAATAAAATAATAAAATAAATAGTTAGTGCTTGCATCCCATACATCTCATTGGCACAGGTACCACCCTTATTCACTCTTACATACCCATGTGCGCACATGCGCGCACACACACACACACACACACCTCTTGCATGCCTCTCAGTTGACATAGCATCCCTGATGTATCGTCTTATTTTCCCCTGCCTCTTGTACATCACAAAGGATTACAGTCAGTTAGAGATGCCAGACGTTAGAATTTCATTCATTTTCCTGTTTGTGCAGTGCATGATCTATTGCTCTATTAACATTTTATGTGAGTCCAAGTAATATGTCAAAATTCTGCTTGGTATAATCTACTGTTATGCCCAGCTTTGTCACAAAGTCCCTGCCAGCACTGACACAGCCCGATTCATCTTAGCTGTCCATGATTTTACAGACTACTCCTACTGTTGTCTCTCATATGTGCCCTGTCCCTTGTAATTCATGGCTCATTGTAATTAGTGAATGTTGCCAAGAATTAGAGTTTTACAGCTCTTTTTATGAAAATAGCACCCTTTGACACTCACCTGTTGGTTAGCATACAGGGTTAAGGTTTTGGCTTGCTGTGTTAAGGGTGCAGAGCTTGATTCATACCTTAATGCCCCCACCCATTTTTTTAAACGTATGTAATATGTCAGGACTATACCTTGTGTATAGTTAAAACACAGAGAGCTTAATCTCTGCTCAAGGTGTGTATGTCCATGCTGAGGGTATAGGGTTTGAGTATGAAACACAAACAGACACACACACACACACACACACACACACACACACACACACACACACACACACACACCATCATCCCTGTACCTGTCCCTCTTCTCCCATGGCTCTCCCATCCCATCTGTGTCTAGTGCATCCCCCCACACCTATCCACATTGCACTGTTGATGCTATTCTGGCACTTTAAAGAGTTATTCCTCATACCTCCATGGTTTCCCCATAAGTGTGTGTCATTATGGCCATTATCCCTGGTGTCCAGTGGTTCCCCACCTCTGATTCATGTAGTACTGTTTATGCCATTACTGCACTTTAGAGTGTGTCCAGTGGCTCCCACCATCCCTCACCAGATTTATATTCAGTGATTGAACATGGCCTTTTGACCATGTTCACTACCATGATATGGTGGAGATGGCCATGCTAAGCTACACAGCCATACTGTTTCTTGAATAGCTTGGCTGTGTAGATGGCTTTCTGACAGTGGTTCTGGTTAAAAACATATTATAATGAGTCATTAGGCTATGCCTCTTGCCCTAGAATCCCTTATTAGCATTCAGCACATCCATGAGACCAACCCTTCATGGTACTGCACATCTTTGTGTTGAAGGACAGTACAGCACCATGCAGGCATGCTTGCTGAATAGCAGAAAAGTTCCAAGCTATGTACATGGCTATGTGCATGTTGTAGTACCATTAGGAATGCAGCCCAGAGTCTCTGTGCCAGTCAAGAGATAAAGGGATATGATTAACATATAAAGTATTATAATAAAGACTGTGTGTTGAACCACTTCTTTGCAAGTGATAGGTCCCCCTCTATGACCCAGGAACCCATACCATGTATTTAAACTTATTGGAAACACTCACCATCCAAACTAATACCATATTCATGGGTAACTTTAATTACCCCACTAATAATTGGAAATCCTATATGACACCAAATGTACAGGCACAGAGATTCCTGGATTTTGTAAACGCAAACTCCCTGGACTAGATTGTCAGTACACCAACCAGGGGTGCAACCATACTGGATCTGGTCTTCACTAATATGGAAGAGTGCTGCATGCCCCCTAGTGCAATGTCTTCCCTGGTAAGGTCAGACCACAAAAGGGTCTCCTTTGAAGTAAAAACAAAATTTGGACCCCCAGCTAAACCTGAAATATTCAGAAACTACTGTAAGGCTAACTTCCTGCTATTACGTTATAACCTGGCAAAATGTCAATCCCCCATAAACCATGAGAACATGGCTGCCGATGCAGAACTGTTCACAGAAACCCTATACAAGCATGTTAATAGCTGCACAGAAGCAGCTGTACCCACCAGGAAGAAGTACAGAACTAACTCAAAACCAAGCCACCCTTGTAGAGTCACCAAATCAGTAGGCTGAATAACAGAAGGAAGAAAATCATAGCAACAAGTAGGAGGTGCGGCGCCCAGCAAGATAAAATCACTCTCAAACTAAACAAACAACTCAGAGGACAAATATATTCTACCAAAGCCAGATTTGAGGTAAATTTGGCCTCCCAGGCCAAGGACAACCACAAGGCATTTTTTAGCTATGCCCACAATCTCAAAGGCAATACACAATTGTGTGCCCAGCTCATTGTAAATGCAGCCACCTATACTGAGCCAGATAATATAGCAAACCTAATGGCTGATAAATTGAGCTCCAACTTTACCCCCTCTCCCCTTCAACCTTCCCTATGGAAATCCCATCAAATATAACCCCCCACCCCCGCCCCCGTTATCACCAGGAAACATGTCCTTAATGCACTCTCTAAGGTCAAAAATACTACACCAATGGGCTCAGATAATATCCCAAGATGCTTTTAAAATAACATGAAACCTGACCTACAAGGCCTTCTGGAATTGTTGTTTAAATGTAGCCGCCAAACATGCTTTGTGCATCCCAAATGTAGAACAGAAACAGTCATCCCTCTGTACAAAGGTGGGCCATCTAAAGACCCTGGAAACTACAGATCCATATGCCTCATTAGTCATGTATGCAAAGTCATGGCAAGAATTATCATGAAAATGATCAATAATAATATAGTAAATTTCCAGGCACTGAACCCACCCCAGTCTGGTTTCATCAAGGGCAGGTCATGCCTACTCAACCTGATGGACTTCTTTGAAAAGGTCACCAAATCAATAGATGAGAGAAAAATGGTTCACATGTCCTACCTTGACCTGGCCAAGGCATTTGACACAATACCCTATTCGGGCATTGTTGACAAACTTATGAGGTTAGGTACAAAGCTCTTTATCACCCGGTAGATAGCCACCTGGCTCACAGACAGGACCCAGGAAGTTAAAATTGGGGTGTCCACCTCTACAAAAAGGCCAGTCACAAGTGGAGTCCCTCAGGGATCAGTCCTTGAAACTCTCCTTTTTGGCATTTACTTCTCTGAAGTCAAGGCCAATGTCAATGGTCTCTAGCTGACTAAATCTGCATATGATTGCAAATTAGGAGCTGTCATTGAATCCCACACTGACACAAATGTTCTCCAGGAAGGGCTGACACAGACAAACAACTGGTGTCAGAACCATGGACTAAAACTGAATGCCAGGAAAGGCATAATAGTATCCTTTGAGAGGTCATCCACCCCTGGTAACTATCATATTAACAACACACCCCTTAAAGATGTCTCAGTAGTCAGGGACTTTGGGACACACACATAGACAACAAGCTAGCCTTTGACCATCATGTGTCTACAGTGGTGAGGAAATCATTCTATGTTGCACAACTTAAAAACAAAGGTGTGGCATCTAAGTCCAATGAAGTCATTGTTCCACTGTATTTGGCATTCATCAGGCCTATCATTGAGTACAATGCCTCCTTTGGTATGTACCTAACCAGGCATATCCAACAACTGGAACATCTGCAGAGGCTCCTCACTAAAAGAATACAGGGCATAAGCAAAATATCTTCTGCAGGTCATCTCAAGGCCCTATCCCTGTATTCTGTCTCCTACAGGCTGTTGAGGGGAGATCTGTGCCTGGCTTAGAGGGCATTGTCAGTCCCCACTCTGATGGACCTTCTGCATAGCTACAAAACAAACAGCACAAGAATAACCCATTCTAAAGATTTAAACCTTGCCTGTAATTTAGACAGGATCTGCTGAAGAGACAAGTCTATCCCAGAGACTACCCCATCTCTGTAACAGCCCCCAATCCATGTGAAACAGAGTTTCACCCTAACCCAATTCAAGTCCAACTTGACAATTGGATGGGGAACAGAAAATTCACCCCTGGTTTGGCACCTATGTCTCTAATGGACACAGGCAACTTCTAAATGGTTCATCTCCAAGGCTGTAGCTTGTAAATGTTTCATCTCCCAAACCCCTGCTTGCAATTATCAAGGGTACCAGAACTTGTCAGATATTTGGGATGCATGGCTAGATTTAAAAAGGTCATTGTGGTCATTAGCCTATAAACACCTATGGACTTATTACTTAATATTGTTCTCTAAAGCCAGACATACTACAGGTAAATGAAAGACTGAGTGTGTTATCTTAATAAGAAACATCAAAAGGTTTTGCATGTATTGGCCTCAGTGGATAAGAACAAAGGTTATAAGGTAAAGAGTTCCTGATACGTTTCCAGCAGCAAATTTGCCACCAGGTTTATCAGAGATAATAATTTTCTATTTTTTCAGGAAAATACCAGAAAATACTAAATGTAGATTATCTGAGTAATAGAAGAACACACAATTTTCATAGAATCTGACATTTTAAAGATCTCATATGTGCAATACCACTATTTCATCATGACTTGCATTCTTGTTTTTACTTCTTGTAATATTGCCAGTTTGTGTTCTTGAAAGTTCTGGGCAGTCACATGCATTCACTGAGATAAGAAGGGAAGAATCTCCTTATTGAGAGTCATTCTTACTCTCCTACCAGTACTAGGGGGATGTGGCTGAGTTTCTTGGTGGTCTTTTTCCATGTACTCTTAGTAAGAAACTATGAACCTATTATTGCAGATATATAGATTCTCTAAAACATTATAATAAAATCATGGTAATGACTGGTAATTGCACTCAAAAACTAGTAATTTATTGATTTTCTGTCATGGAAATAAAGTTTCACTTTTCTATGAACCATATCAGTGCCTTTGACTAGCTTTTCAAGAGTGGAGATTGGTTAAGTTATCTATGGAGTGTAAAGGACTGGGAAAAAGAAACAGTCTAGAAGTGGAGACATGAGTATGATCTGCAAAAAGCACTTCGCACAATAAAGGAAGGCATTTTTTTAGGGATCAACACAATTTAATGTTGGTTGATTTTTACATTCTCACTCAAATATGATGGGATATAACATTGTGGAGCCCAAAGCTTCAAGGAGATAATTATCCTGAGGTAGTGTTTTCATTGAGGGCAGTTGTAGGAGTTTGCAGTGCTAGTAGTAAAGAGAGAAGTTTGTTTTTTATAAGAAACGCTGAAGACAGGATTAGCTTGATCTCAACTTTAGTTAATCTGTAGATAAGATGAGATGCATTCAGTTAAGGACAGCACAACATAATGTAAAAGTATCTACATATAGGATGAACCTTTAAGGACATGGTGGGAATGCTTGTTGTTAAAGATGGCAAAAAGAAGACCAAGAACAGATCCCTGAGATACATTAAGGAAAACTGAGAGAAAACGAGCTATTGAATCAGCATATATCACAAGCTGAGATACATAATTGGAGAAGCACTGGACAGATTGTTTAAAGAGGCCATCTGGCAAGACAAGGCATATGAATAATAACCAGTCACTCACTTGTTTCTAATCTAATCAATGGATAGAAGGATTACAGTTTTTTCTGTACCATGACCTGGCCTAACACCATTCTGGGAGATGAAAAGGATGCCATACTCAGACGCTGTAATAGCTGAGGATGCACACATTATTCAAGAATTTTTTATGCTCACTGTGAGTGTATTGGGTGAGAAATTACTGTAAGTGCATGAGTATCTGACTTTAAAAATGCAGGTAACTGTATCCTTCTTTCCAAAGAAATGAAATCTAAAAAGTCTAAAGAATATTTGACCAAAATGATGGCAAGATCAGCACTGACAAACTCTGTCATCTTTAGATCTTCAGGAAGAAATGGCAACAGGTTGAGCAGATGGCTTAAGTTTCTTGAGTAGCTTCCAAAAGCTGATTGTGGAGACATGGGCAAAGAGAAGTCGAATGGTGATATTTGAAGAGGCCATAGGATTATCCATGAGGATGACAGAAGTGGTAAGAGAAGAGGCAGATATGATAAGGGACTGAGTGACCTATGTGGCTTCATCAAAAGGAGGGGCACACAGAGAGGAGTTAGATTGCCATGTCTTACTTGGGCAGTGAAGCTTGAAGAAAACACTATGGGTATGGAGAGACTGAACAGCAAGATGTTTGTTTCTACTTATTAGTAGCATAAATTTAACTTGGCTATATAGTAGTGCACTGTGTGTTCCAAGGATTCTTCTGGGTCATCAAGGTTTTATAGCCTATCATACTTAGTCAGTGAAAAAATATTTGTGACTCAGAGCAGAGCTGAAACTTTCTACATCTAATAGGAACAATCATGTTGAGAGGTGATATAAAAATACCATTGAAATGTTCAACGGCAGAATCCCAATCAAAGGTATATATATATATATATATATATATATATATATATATGTGTGTGTGTGTGTGTGTGTGTGTGAGACAAATCAAAATGCTGCCAGCCCAGCTAGCCAGTGCAATTTCCTTTAAGAACACACACAGACCACAGTCATTCTGGATCTGGTTTCTGCCTCTTTCTCAGATCCCCAGTCAGCCTCCTCACTAGCACAGCTATAGGGTTGAGATCTCAGCTGAGTGGTCAATCCAAAACCTCCAGCACCCTCTCTGTCCAACCAGTGCTTTGTGTCCCTGCCCAAGTAGCTGATGCACACACACTTTGAGATTTGATCTATAAACAAACACGCACACATACGTGGGAAAGGCTGGCACAGGTTTACTAGCTATGCCCCCTTCTGCCCAGACTATATGGTAGTTATTACTGCCACCAACCACTCTTATCAGATAATCTACGCCCTTAAGAAAGGGTGTCCAATCCTACTGTGTAATGTTACTCTTAATCCAAATGGTAGTTTTGACCCAGCGCCAGACTATTAGGAGTGGCCTGTACAGTGTCACCAAATACATATGCAAGTCCTCTAACAGCTTAAATATGTCTCACAAAAATCAAAGATAGGTTTAAATATATTTAATAATAAATAATAAACAAGCAAGACAACACTCAATAAATCAACACAGTTACTTCAGAGTTCAAAATCACAGGAAATATTTTATAACAACATTGCAGGACAGTCTCAAATAAATACAGAAAACATCTAAACTAATCTTTACTATATTCCTAACTATATCTAAATGAAATTACTGTACCCTACTTACTACTAGTAAGGCAAATGCAGATGATGATGAGTGGATGTTTCCACGTCATAGACAAAATACAAAATCCCCGGTGTCGCTCTGAGAGAGTTATTAAATTAATATCCAATATTACTGCTGGGCGAGCTTGGATGACATCACTTTTGTCACCAGTATTCAGTTCCCAGGCTAACCCCTCCAACATTTAACATCTCTGTGTGAAAAAATACATATCTTTCAGATGTCTGTAGTTGCCAGAAGACATAAAACAATAAAACACTTACAAAACAATGCAGTAGGCACCCTAGTTCTAGACATCCTGTCTCCTTGCTGAATTGAAACTAACTTTTATAACACAATCGTAAAACAATTTAATTTCAACTTTTTTTTTTTGAAGTTTTGCAAGTTAACTCTTTGTTCCAGTTTCTACTTTTAAAACATACATTTGCACAGGTATATAGTTTACATACATTTCTGTTCTATCCCAGTAGGGTACACTGTGGACACATCCTTAAAGCTCAGTACTGTACAAACCCTGTTCAACACACACTTCTGTACCAGTAGTTTAATATATATACATAACATATAGTTCTCTTACATTTGTAAGACAAGCATATGAATCATGTTGATATTCACAAATGCGCAAATGACAGATTATTATTTATTTATTTTTATTTTATTTTTATTTTATTTTACATTTGTTGACCGGGCTAGTCTAGCTGGATACATGTCCATTTTCAGTAGAGGCCCGGGGAGATAAGCTCCACTTATAAACTTTACTGATGCTAAGTATAAAAACAGTTAAGAAATAAATTCTAATATAAAAAAAAAAAGTAATAAACAAGTGGTATAAAAAAGAAAGAAGTAATGGAGATAAGCTCCACTTAGAAACTTTACTGATGCTAAGTATAAAAACTGTTAAGAACTAAATTCTAATATAAAAAATAATAATAATTAAGTGGTATAAAAAGTAAGGGAGTAAAGAAATCATAGTAGAACAAGATAACAGGAAGTATCTCTTAAACATTTCATAGAGAGGGAAATGGAAATAGCTGAAAAGAAAGTGAATTAATATTGGGGTGAGTAGGTCAGATGAACATAAAAATAATGTTAGTCAGGGTTGGTACAGGGGCACAGCCATTGTGTTTTGAGGTAAAGCTTGAGTTTCTTTTTAAAGAGAGATTTAGAGGGAATAGATGAGAGTTCAGACAGAAGCAGGTTCCAATGTTTTCCAACAGTGTTTGAGAAAAGAGAGTCTCCGGCCTTGTTGTTTGATTTGACCGTGTCTATAAGAAGTTTGTGTGCAGATCTAAGGGACTTTAGGTTGTGGTAAGGGTGAATCAGGCTTGATAGTATAGGGGTTTTATCAGGTTGATAAAGAATTTGATGGGCTATGGTAAGCTGGTTAGTTTTTAGTTGCTGTTGATATTCAAGCCAGACTAGTTGTTTTAGATTATTACAGTGGTGGGTTCTGTAAGGGTTTCCGGTGGCAAATCTGGCTATGTTGTGGTAGGAGTTTTCTAGTTTCGACAGATTTGTTTTGGATAATTTAGTAAAAATTGGGGAGGCATAGAGAAGGGGTGAGATAAGGTGGGTGAGGGCTATAGTTGTTCTAGATTCTGGAGTTAGGAAAGGTTTGATTCTGTAGAGAGAGCCTATTTTTTTGTTAATGCTTTTTAGTGTGTTGTTAATATGGGCATTGAAGTTGAGGTTGTTGTCTATGGTAATGCTTAGTAGTTTGGTAGTTGACTCTTGAGATATAGGTGTGCCATTTGCTGATGTTATGGTGAAATCAATGAGGGGAGATTTGCTAAATGGTGTAAAAAGGAGCAGCTTGGTTTTTTTAGGGTTGAGTAGTAGACAATGTTGGGAAAACCAGTGTTCTACAGAGTTAAATATGTGTTGTGTGAGGGAGTGAAGGTATGATACAGTTGTGGCGGAGCAGACAAGTATTGAATCGTCTGCGTACTGTATGCATGTGGCTTGGGGAGCCACATGGTGTAGGTCATTGATAAATAAGGAAAATAGCAGGGGACCTAGTATAGACCCTTGTGGGACTCCAATGCTGACAGGCAGTTGGGAGGATAGAGTGGAGTTCCAGAGTACTGCTTGATGTCTGTTATGTAAGTAGGACTTAAACCAGTTAAGAGATTGGGTATCAAGTGAAGTGGAATGGAGAATGTGAATGAGTATTTGGTGGTTGACCATGTCAAAGGCTTTGGATAGATCTAAGAAAATTGCTGAGGAGAGGGTGTTATTGTTGCGATTTTTGTTGATTGTATCTGTAAAGGAGAGGAGGGCAGTGGTTGTACTATGGGATGGTCTGAAACCATGCTGGGTGTTAGAGAGTAGGTTATTCTGGAGAAGGTGGTGAAGCAGTTGCTTGTGTATACACCTTTCCATGATCTTAGATAAGGGTGAAAGAAGGGCTATGGGGCGGTAGTTAGATATTTCAGTAGAATTTCCCCCCTTATGGAGTGGGATAATGTTGGAGATTTTCCAGAGTTTAGGGACATATCCTTCAGTGATGGTTCTGTTGATCAGAATAGAGATAGGTAAGGCTATTGCTTTGGCTGCTAATTGCAAGTATTCTGCGGGTAATAGGTCGGCAGAGGGAGTACATGGTTTGAGTTTTTTTAGAAGGGAGAGAATATAAGTAGTTGAGACTGGTTGGAAGTGAAAAGTAGGGGGTGGGTTTGTTATGCTCATTGACATGTTTGCATTTTTGATGGGAAGTTGACTTGCTAAGGTTTGTATAGTTTCTGTGAAGAATGAATTAAAGGAATTTGCTGTTTGTTTGGGGTTATTTATGTCAGAGCCTTGTGGGTTGGGTGTGACAGGTTTACATGGCTGTAGTAATTGATTAATGGTTGCCCAGAATTTTTGGGTGTTTTTTTGGGGAGAATGTTGTGGTTTCAGGTAAAATTTTTTTTTATCGTTCATTATTCGTTTTTTGGTCTCATTTCTTAGTTGCTTAAAGGTTTGGAAGTCTGTGGTGTTTTTAGTTAATTATTTGCAAAACTCCAGAAAGCTGGGCTGGCAGTATTTCCTTCTGTTATATTTCTATAAAAATCATATTAATATTCACAAATGACACTGAATTATTTACAAAATTCCAGCTAGCTGGGCTGGCAGCATTTTGGTTTGTCACTATATATATATATATATATATATATATATATATATATATATATATATATATATATATATATATATATATATATATATATATATATATATATATATATATATATATATATATATATATATATATATATACATGTTTACATATATAGATATAAAACAGCATGACGACTGCTTAAGGTTCAAGACAAAAAGAGAGTGGTTGAAACAGTATTTCTAGACATGCTACAGCAATTTAGGTTCTGGATTTTACACTATAACAAATGGACAAGAACTGCAAGTTTGTCAATGAAAGCATCTGCTTTCACACCTAATGAAAAAAATATGGGAACAGAGGAAAGACTACAGTCAATGATATTTTATTTATTAGACACTCTCTGTTCTGGCAGCAGATATGTTAAGTTGAGTAAGGCAATAAAGAGTAAAGAATACATATAAATATCAATAACAGACCTGCAGGGCTCCCTTTTGAACTGCCAAGACTTGCAAAGCTAAATCCAGAAATGCCAAAAAAGGCAAAAATTGAAAAACAAATATCAAATATTACTTTTCTCCTTTAAACTTGTTTTTTGCAATATGGGGGAAACACCCCTATATCTCTCATTGTGGGGGGGGGGCAATCCCCCACCCCTGAAAGATATATACCAACTCCAAGGTAATCGTACCACAAAGAAAAGAAGATATTCCAGCACTTAGTATTGCAAGTTCCTACATTTCAAATGGTTACCCACCTGCAGTCTGTATTAAACTCCTCCATAACCACCAACCAGTATGGAAGCAGATTGATAGTAATAAAAATGGATCATCCATTGTATTTTTTATTGATTCAGGATGAACACAGGCATAACCAATTGACAAGCTTTAGATGCATTCATTTCTGACAAAATGAGGAGGAAATCCTGCTGAATAGTGGCAGGAAGCTGAAAAGGGAAAAGGATACAGGTCAAAGGGTGTGAACAGATGACAGCCATTCCTTCAACATCATTGTGTGTCCTCTCATGGCTATGTAGGTCAGATTAATAAGGAAAAAGCCAGCTTATGTTAAAGAGTTAAGTTATCACTTACAATATTGGCACTGATGTGTGCAAGTCTGACATCATAACATAAATTCCAAATGTGGTGACAATGATTAGTATTGTATTAACATGATGTGGCCCAGGACAACAGTAGCTTGTATATTACCACAGATTAGGATGAATTTTGTAAATGAACATTCTTTATGTAGTTTTATGACAATAAGTAGAAATGTGATTTTTTTTAGATTGAACAGAAACTGTGTCATTCTAGTTTGGCTAAAGGTCAGTAACATGACATCTGTGGATTAAATTATAAGACTGAGAGAAATTGATTAAAAGCGCACGTGAATATTTCAGCAATACAGAAATGATGTGGCAAACAATATCTATCAGGAGACAGTGTAGACATAGTGGTTGGAGAATAATGCATCTACAGGGAGAACAGTAAGAGGGATACACTGATACTGTGCATCATCAAATGGTGGTAAGAGATGATTGATTACAGCAGAGACATGAAGATAGGCTTGCTCCTGAAATAGGAGGGGCTTGTAAATAAATAACAGTAGCTTTAGTTTAAAGAGAGTGAGAGAGTAGTAGGGGTGGGTAGCAGGAAAGAACTGTCAGGGCCTCTGCACTCTGGTACAGAGGCATGCCCCAAGCATCTATAGCTACTAGGTCATGCTGAACATTTTGTATTTTTTTCTAATATCATTTTACTTGAGTTTGGATTCTCTGTTGCACGCAGATCTATCCCAATATGTTGCAGCTAGTCAATGTTCTTTCTGACCCCTTTATTGAACCTCAAGTATCTCTGTCCACAAGGAAAATGCAGGTTTGCTGGGTCATATAGTGAAAGTAAAATGATCTAATGGGTGCTTCATCCCTGTATCTCTCTTGGTTATGGAGGTAGTCTACCTACAATGTCAGTGTATGCCTTTAAGATATTTGTTACCTCTAGCCTGTGTCAGAGTTTAAATGGCTCAGCCCATAGTCCAGTATTCTGTATGTACTTCAAAGTGTGAAATACCTGTGGAAGAAAATGGCTGCATCCAGCCACTTTCCACCTCTTTATTTAGACCATCCTGGATATCACAAATGTTATGCCAAGTAGTTCCCAGCTTGAGACAGCTATTGGGTGGAGCAAGTACACAAGCTGGAACCTAATAAGAGTATCAGAGGAGGTCAGCAAGCATGCCATGCTGATAAATATATAATCTTTAGAAATGGAATGAGACTGGAGCATGAGCACATAATTGGCTCATTTTATATAGGCTAATAAAAGGATTTAGCATGGTAGCAGGGATACGACAGATAGAACAACTTTGGGTAGAAGGTGGCTTGGGGCAGGTGGACAGAATGAGCCACTGTTATAACTTTACATGAGGGTTACACAAAAATGGCAGAGAGCAAATCTGATCTGGTATTATCAAAGTTACAGATACTGTAAAAAAACGAGGTTTAGCAAATATTTTCCCAAATAGAATGAAATGAGGAAATGCTGGAGTCACTTGACAAAAACTCTCCTTCACAAAATTAAATCAGTTTAGCACCTCTGTCTTTTACCTTATCATCAGTTATCATTTCATCTCATTATGAAACTTTCTGTACCCTGACACATATGTCTGTCTAGTGTGAAGATATCATGATTTGACCAGATAATGTCCAAATCAAAATAATGCAATCAATTTATCACTCAAACTGACAATAAAGACAGTTTTTATTCAAGTATGTTCTTCAAAATTAATAAAAATTATTGAATTACAGTCCGAAATGTATTTTAAAATTTAAATGAATAGAGTAACAAAGTTCATAGCCAAACACCGTCATTACCAAACCAGTTCTCAGAAAATTACCCTCAAAGAATGTATCTAATTTCTTAAGTAAAGAAGCCTGGTTATCTCAAGGTCAGCTTTATGATTTCCAGAGATAAATCCATGACTGTGACACAGTTCCCCAGCTAACACAGTAGGACTGACTAGTGACCTGGTTGCTGGAAAGTGTTAAAAAGAGAGATGCTGACAGTAAGTCATTCCCTATAGTGAGGGAGGTAGATGGGAGGAGTTCACTGAAATGGTGGTGCCACCTGTAACAGAAGTGTGTGGCATGCAATGTTGGGGAATGTGACAGCTCTCAGGACTGTAAAGCCATGTTTTCATGGTAGCTTTGTCGACATTCATGCAGAAGCATTTGTGTACACCACATTCTGGAGGAAGGGTCTACATGCAGAAAACAAAACCTTCTACAGATAAAGGCCCATCGGACTCCCACTCCCAGCCTTGGCATTAAGGTGCAGATGCAAAAAAGTACACCACTGTGCCAGGAGAGGATGGCTCCCACTGGGATGATGTGGGGTACTATGTCCAGGCAGAAAAGGGGAATTAAATGAGTCACAGAGGCACGTGGGGATAGCTTGATGATCATAGAGGTATGGAAGAAAAGGATATAAAAATAGTAAATAATGCATTGCAGTGAGCTAAGAAAAGAACTCGAATATTAAGGACAACTTTCTACAATATTATATCTCATTCATAGCTACTTCCTTAATATTAACATTTAATATCCAGTCATCTTTGTATAGCTTCTGCATGATTTTCTTCCTTTGTTTTATAAACCAACATTCTTATGCAGTGGAGCCAAATGCAGCAAACAAAATCAGTGGGTGTTATACCCAAAATTACTATTTCATAACAATTTCAAGTATATTACAGGCTAGGTAAATCTCCAAATTCCAAGTATTAAAACACAAACTGAAAAGTATTTTGCTTAACACACTACATATTTTCATCATGGTGTACTATCCACTTCATAAAAAAAGCTTCTTATAATTACCTGATACATTGCAGTGGCAATAACCAGAAATACCCCCAAAAAGCCAACCACGCACACACGCACACACACACACACACACACACACACACAGTCTGATTTCAGGTCTGAATTCAGATACTTACCCTCAACAGACCTTGTCACATACTGGATGGACCATGCTACCTCACAGCAAATATAAATTCTTGAGTACACCAACTTCTGGTAAGTTGCCCATTAATTTTGGAATGAGAGCATCACAGAATGCAACATTGCATCCTATGCTCATTCCAGTAATTCACAAAATAAACAGCAAAACGAATCACAGGCAACTTGGTGTAAATCAAGGATGGAATACATAAGACATCACCTTCCTCCCAAAAAAATGCAGATGGTCAAGTAAAACACAGCAGTGCAACTAAAACATTACCATTTCATACAGCTAAAAGAAAGCAACTGATTCAGGCCTTTGAACTACTTTCCTTAAATAATTGAACACATTGTACTGCTCCAGACAATCCAGTGTTTGTATTGTCATCTAACTCCACTACTCTTGCAACAGATGCTATTATCTTAGCATCCACCCCCACACCAGCTGTGCCATGCAACTCAACACTGCCCCCATGAGGCAATATTGTTTTCCAAGACATTGTTAACACAAATAAACTATGGGTACCTGATGATAAGACAGGGTAGGCAAATAAACCTGGTAATGGAAAAGGTCCTAAGAGCTTGTTTGGTAAAGAAATCTAATCATGTGTGGCAGTGTAGTGTTGACTGACTTGTTGAATAATATATTCTTGCTATACTGTAAACATCAAGTTGTTTGATAGAAAGCTGTTGTGCATTGACTGCAAACAGCAGCCTGGTCTGAAATGATTTAGTTAAGCAGCCTGGTCTGAATGCAGTTAGCAACCCAAAATACACTGCAGCTAATGGGTGATACCAGACAACTGCATTAAAAATGAAATGCCAGTCAGTGATTTTCAGAGCTACAATCTATTTTGCAAGAATAAATGTTGTTATGCATGTATTAGAAATTGTTACTAAGAAGGCACAGTATCCTAACTGATAAATCCTAACTTTCACACTGTGACAGAATTTCAATCAGTCTAACAAGTTCTGGAAGTATTTTACAACAGCAACTGATTTAATTAATACAAGGAAAAACATTTTATTTGCTTAACTTATTTCTTTTATAAGCAAAGAATTTAGATTATATTAGCAGTTTTACGATCCATTCAGAAATGCTTTGATGATATTCTAAGACACCTGCTTTTGTCCAGAACTAGACTTCTTCATAGAAATTTTCTCTAGTAATCTCTTATTATTTTGAAAACATATATAGTGTGATCTGAGAAAAAGATTCAAGTTTTATTTCATGCTGCTGGTGCATAGTGGAGTGATATATTAGTGCAATTAAAATTCCACAACCTAATGTCAATCCTAATAAATAAACTATATAAAATCAGTGGTACACACTAACAACTTAGAAATATGCATATATTTGATATTAAAAGGCACTAGGAGTATTGTCATTGCAAATAGCTTAAGGGATAGGAATACGTTGAATTAAATTAACAATGCTTCTGAGCTAAAACCGTAGTAATAATATACCAGCAATAAATGTGAGTAAAGCTGACATGCTAAAATGCTTCATGGAAAAATGATACATGCTGTGACAATGTTAATCTCACTGTCATATAAAAATCACATGACAATCGATCTTGACTTTCCTTGCTGAAACCTGCTACTGTCTATTACTTCCTGGTATAGAGTTCCAAAGATAGAGCTCTGGCATTGATCCAGTACTCTTCTTAAGAGTCAGAAGTCTCAATTACAAAATGGAAAATGGCAAACATCAATAACTGGATCAAATTATACTTATATATAGCAGTACACTGGTAACGCTGGATGTCTCTTTGTGTCTGCGTATGTAGCACAAAGTGCTTCATAAAGGATTCTGTGCAACATGACTGGAAAGGGAGTGACATGATGATACTTTATCTCAAGGTTACTGACTTCATGGTAGCACTGGGCTCATAAATAAACCACGACAGATTCTTATTTTAGGTCAGCTGAGGATATTTATAAACATCATGGGAGTATGCACTAATGCTTACTAACGTTATTACTTCCATAACCCTTAGCAATGTGACATTTTCACATGAGGTACATTGAGTTGATTCCTAATGGAAGATTCAGAGCCTACTGCTTAATAGTTTTTCCATTTTCAAGATTCAGCTGTTACATCATTTGTTGTACAAGCACATAACATTACAGAAGAATTAAATGCCTCTTGAAGCTAGAAAAATAACCCTCAAACTGTAAGATTTTTTTTCCTTTTGTGTGATGACATATACAAATGCTGATGCAGCCTTTTCCTTGCAAGGATTTTTATATCCCTGTGCAGCACCTGACAGCTATAATAATATCACACACAGAACTTTCTCCCTGGCAACAATGTAGGGTAAAAAATATATATTTATGTTTTCTGTTTTACACAAACAGCTGTTGTTTCACAATCCTACACCAGTCAAATGAAACACTAAATGCATCAAATGCAATTTTTAAAACCTGTAAGAAAGGAGTATTGACCTCTGATGGTATACATGGGATCTGTACCTTAGCTTAAAGGCTTCCACAATTTTCTTTAGCGCTAACATTAGTGGATGATACTGTTCGTCTGAAGTGTTGTACAAAGTCTAGTAGCATCTGATTTGTATGTATACTATACATAGTCACATTTCAGCCTGGGCATTATACTGCGACTCGCTAAAGAGAATTCCAGAATTATATACCAGTTTACATATGTATATTGTTCCCTTTCATTTCATTGAGACAATTCTCATCGGATCTCAATGTATCATGAAAGATTTAAGACCAAGGTCAGAGAAACCAGTTCCTCAAGTCCTAGCATGGGAGTGCCCACCTGAAGGACCCATGGAAGAACGTGACTTTGCTGAGTCAGGTTCAATAAATCGATTGCTTACAGACTGTAGCACAAAGAAGCATAATTATGTAGCTTCTGTATGTTTGGTCATATGTTTGTTAGACTGACTGTTTAGTTAGGAGGGTTATTCTGTTGCACTGCCAGTTCATCTCAAGATGCAGGTGTTTGTTTTGCATAATTGCTACACAGTGTGAAGTATGATTTTGCCCTTTCCCACTGTTTTGCAATCCCAGAGTTGGCATATATAATTAGTAGGTGGAGGGGGCACAGCCCCACACATATAGTTTGCAAGGGGGCTTGCCTCCTGCATAAAACATTCTTTTTTTTTTTATTGTTTGTTTCAGCCATTTGTGGTAGATGTAGTGTATGCCAGTTTAGTAAATTGGTGATGTAATGTCATATAATCACATAAAGATATAGATAGATAGATAGATAGATAGATAGATAGATAGATAGATAGATAGATAGATACACAATCCCAATTTATACATGTGTGTGTGTGTGTGTGTGTGTGTGTGTGTGTGTGTGTGTGTGTGTGTGTGTGTGTGTGTGTGTGTGTGTGTGTATGTGTTTCTTCAGACCAAAGATCGGTACATATACTGTCTATGTGAAAAAATTATAACAGTACACAACTCTGTCATTACCACACCATTTTCATCTTATCTCATTAGACATGTATATAATCATACATCCTGATACATAAACGTCTATAAAATCTGTGATTATAAATATTTTACCACAAGTTTAGTTACAAAGGATTTTATGCCAGAATCAGAGTAAACAAAGCCAACAGATATAGTAATTCACCACTGATGTATCCAGTGGCTAGTGCACAGAGACCATGGACTTAGGCAGATTCAGTTTAGTAAGAAAGAGATATTGTACAAAAGGGGAGATGTTGTTCCCTATTTCTGCAGTGACCTAGCACTAAACTTGTTCACAACTGGTAATGTACCTAAAGATATACCCATCAGTGGAAATGTCAAGATTTATATGTACTGCAGAAAGTATCTGTGACAGATATTATAACATTTGAATGCAAAACAACAAAAACAGCATTAAGTGAAAGAATAAAGTAAATGATTTATTCCTGTATTCAGAGACTGAACTGAGCCAAGACATGTTAGATGACTGTATACAATGACAGTGAATGCAAAGACTTTGAAATAAGTGAAAGTATTTTAAAACAGGGGATTTTTATCTTATTCTGTTCCTTCCTGTACTAACGTATGAAGTGAGATATACCATCCTATAGAAATGAAAGCAGTAGAGTGTTATTCATGAGCTATCTGTATATGAATTAGCAATTTATGCGCAGATAAATGTGTGTATACCTGCTGTGCCTGCCCTTTGTATGATAATAATAGGTAAGTAAAAGGTGGATGTACTACCCTTCTGGACTCTGTGTATTTATGCAATGTATGTTGGGGCAAATAAACAACTAATTACAGCAATCTTATTCATCTGTCCAAGTGCCCATATTCATTCAGTAAGCTGCAGAAATTAGATGAAAAAGTAATTGTGAGACAGGAAGAGAAAAAGCAAACCTAATGCTGACTAGAAAAGATACACAAGTGGATTGTGTGAGTAAAATATGGATAAAAAGAGCCTAAATATGATTGTTCTAACAAAAATACATTTGGATACATTTATAATCTATAATTGCATACAATTTGATTTGGGAGCAAACCAAATTACTATACAAGTCACAGATAAGGCGCTGACCATATCACTGGTGACCCAAATTCAAAAAGTGTCTCAGGCACTTGAATTAGCTGGGAGAGGAGTATGGAAGTGAGGGGTCATTGCCTGCTCAGGCATCCTGGAGCAAGTGAAAGAGACAGAGAGAGAGAGAGAGAGAGAGAGAGAGATGGTTCTGGATGTCCAGACAGGTGAGAACTAGTATGAACATTTGGTGTTTGACCACACAGAGCTCAAGCCTAGTGAACCTGTTGTGCTGTGTGCATTAGCCCAGTAAGCTGAGGAGAATTCATCATGTGGAGGCTTCCTTCCCCTTGGAGGGCAGTATGTAGGAGAGCTCATAAGAACAGCAGGAGGGAAGGGGAGAGATGCTCTGCTGTAGGAGACAGTTCACCACCACACAGGAACAGCAAGTTGGACCACTGCTTACTACCTGATTCTTCCCATGGAACAGTTGAGCTGACTGGGATTTCTGTTTAGGACTGAATGGACTGTAGGCTATCACCTAGCCCAGGTATGCCTGGCCTCCACTGCCATGGAATGAATGGACCTGCTGGGTACAAGTAAAGGAGACATTTGATTCATTCTTGTGGACAGAGGTTAAAGGACTGACTATCCTGCAAGATTTAAGATTAACCATATTTACAATTTTTTTTTCAGAGCTATAACTATGTCCTCACTATATCATACTGCAACAACCAATGCAAAGTGCATGGTCTTGTATTAAAAAACAAAGCATGTACACTAGCTTTATTGTATAGTGGGATAATCACCTGACTATGACCCCAATAACTAGGATTTGATTAGTGACTAAATAATATATATATAATATATATATATATAATATATATATATATATATATATATATATATATATATATATATATATATATATAGATACACACACATACACACACACACACACACACACACACACACACACACACACACACACACACACACACACATACACATTTAATTATGTAATATTTGTTAACCAGGAAGGTCCAACTAGGACAGAGACAGCCCTCGGCCAAATGAAAGTTGAGCATCTAGATGTCTGATTATGTGAATTAGACCCATATATACATATATGCATACATACATATATACAGGTCTACTTCATATGACCTAGATTTCATTTGACTGAAATTCATTTGACTGAGACAAAAACACTGAAAGTTCAAAAGACTGAAAACTCATTTGACTGAAACTTATATCACTGACACATTAAAGTAAAATGTATATGTCCTTTTCCCCACTGTAGTGCGTTCCTGGTGTTAGTATATACAGTTGGGGGGGGTGGGAGCGAAGCCCCTCACATACTTTATACATTTGAAACCATACACATGGATATTTATAACTGCAATGAATAACTCTTCGCAGAAAACAATATTTACCTAAACTATGTGGGGGGTTTGCCCTCCACCCCCCCCCCAACTATATATAATAACTCCAGGATTGCACTACAGTGGGGAAAAGGGCATATACCTTTTACTTTAATGTGTCAGTGTTATACGTTTCAGTCAAATGAGTTTTCAGTCTTTTGAACTTTCAGTGTTTTGGACTCAGTTAAATGAATTTCAGTCAAATGAAATTTAGGTCATATGAAGTAGACCCATCTCCACACATCCCATCTTTGAATCTGTGTATGTGCATGTATGTGTGTCTCATACATATAGATTCATAGGTTCATGGGTGTATACTAGGCTAATGACCACAAAGGCCTTTTTAAGCCTAGCCATGCATTCCAAATCTCTGACAAGTTCTGATACCCTTGATAAGTGTAAACATGGGCCTGGGAGATGAACCATTTGCATGTTGCCTGTGTCCATTAGAGACATGAATGCCAAACCAGGGATGAATTTCCAGTTTCCCATCCAATTGTCCAAGTTGCACTTGAATTGGATTAGGGAGTAACTCTGCTTCACAAGGATGGGGAGCCTGTTTCATAGACAGATAGTCTCTCCAGCAGGTCCTATTTATATCACAGGCAAGGTTTAAGTCTTTAAAATGGGTAATTCTGGTACTGTTTGTTTTGTGGATATGCAAGAGGTCCATCAGAATGGGGTCTGTCAATGACGTGTATGCCAGGTATAAATCTCCCCTTAAAAGCCTGTAGGAGACAGAATACAGGAATAGGGCCTTGAGGCTGTCTGTATAGGACATATAACTTATGCCCTGTATTCTTTTAGTGAGGAACCTCTGTGGATGTTCCAGTTGTTGGATATGCCTGGTTAGGTACATACCAAAGAGGGCATTGTACTCAATGATAGGTCTGATGAATGCCGAGTACAGTGGAACAATGACTTTCTTGGACTTAGATGCCATACGTTTGTTTGTAAGTTACGCAACATAGAATGATTACCTCATTATTGTAGACACATGATGGTCAAAGGATAGATTACTGTCCATGTGTGTCTCTACGTCCCCTACTGGGTCAACTCTAAGGGGTGTGTTGTCAATATGATAGTTACCAGGGATGGATGACTTCTCAAGGGATACTATTATGTATTTCTTGGCATTTTGTTTTAGTCCATGACTAACACCAGATTTTTGTTTGCGTCAGCCCCTCCCTGGAGAGCATTTGTGTCAGTGTGAGAATCAATGACAGCTCATAATTTGCAATCATCTGCAAATTTAGTCAGCCAGAGACCACTGACATTGGCTTTAACTTCTGAGAAGTAAATGCCAAAAAGGAGCGGTCCAAGGACTGATCCCTGAGGGACTCCACTTGTGGCTGGCCTCTTTGTAGAGGTGGACTCCCCAATTCTAACTTCCTGGGTCCTGTCTGTGAGTCAGCTGTCTATCCACTGGGTGACATACAGGTTTGTACCTAACATCCTGAGTTTGTCAACAATGCCTGAGTGGGATATTGTGTCAAATGCCTTGGTCAGGTCAAGGTAGGCAATATGAATGA
The DNA here is from genome assembly GCF_019279795.1 of Protopterus annectens. Taxonomy (NCBI): domain Eukaryota; kingdom Metazoa; phylum Chordata; order Ceratodontiformes; family Protopteridae; genus Protopterus; species Protopterus annectens. Next base: position 168,904,969 of record NC_056729.1, read on the forward strand.
TTTTGCCTTCATCCGTTGCTTTGGTGACCGTCTCAAAGAAGTCCACCAGGATGAGTAGGCATGATCTGCCCTTTGTGAAAACAAACTGGGTTGGGTCCAGTGTCTGGTGGTTTACTATATCCCTATAGATCATCTCCATGATAATTCTTTCCATGGCTTTACATATAACGCTAGTGAGACTTATAGGTCTATAGTTTCCAGGGTCTGCAGATGACCCACCTTTGTGGAG
>NC_056729.1:168910197-168915197 GCF_019279795.1 Protopterus annectens
ATCAACATTTGACATTTCCTGAAATGTTCATTTTCCCCAAAAACAGCTGTTGAGAAATGATAAACCTTTTTACTGTTTTGCAGAGGGGAAAGCCCCCCTGCACCCCCTGCTAATTATATATTCTAACTCCAAGATCACACTACAGTGAGGAAAAAAGAAATTTTCCCATTCCCCAGTGTGGTGCAATCAAATTGTAAACACGAAGCTCAAAACCACGAACGCAATCTATGTGTCAATGTTTAGGAGGCAACAGGATTTCCACTTACAGTTTTAAACTTTTGCACCTTTACCCTTGACCTTATGACCTACATTAAGGTAAGTTTCCAACATTTGATAGTAAACTTATATATACGTACACACACACACACACACACACACACACAGATATATATATATATATATATATATATATATATATATATATATATATATATATATATATATATATATATATATTTCAACAACTGGATAAGTTTCTGGTGTCATTCTAAGGGGATCCAGTACCTGTCTGCCTGGATAACATGATTGACAGACCTCGATGCTTTGCCACAGATTGCCTGCCTCTGTCACCCCTGGGCTTCCGGATATTGGCCAAGGCTCTTGCCACCCCTTTAGTGATTTTTTAGGCGGTGTTCGAAAGAACTAATTACCACCATAACAGCTACAAACAAATGCAATCTGAGGGTCATGCTGCTAAATGCTAAAAGTCTAAATCTCAAAATGCACTTGCTGGAAGCACTCCTTAAAATGGAGAACATTGACATTTGTGCTGTAACAGAAACCTGGTTCAGTGAAGCAGAACGCACCCCTGTGCTACCAGGCTATAATTCATTCCACACCTTTCAGCCCCAGAACTTGAACAAAAGCTCCAAAGGCCATGGTCTTTCCATATTCATAAAGGATGTGCACACCTCCAGACTGGTAGCACAACATAACGCATCGGAGATACTTCAGGTGCAGCTAACATTGGGTAGGACAGGGATTCAGGTTGTAGCCTGCTATAGGTCTACAACCATGTCCCAAGACTCACACTCTACGTTATTAAGCACCCTGAAGAATATTAGGGTCCAACCTAACACTCTCATACTGGGCAACTTCAACTACCCCTTCATTAATTGGGAAAACTACTCATGTGACAGTGGTACTGATGGTCAATAAAGACTGGAAAGCAAATAGCTTAGCGTATAAAAACTTTATTCCATGCTTTCGTCTCAGCAGGACTTCTTCTGAATAAACAATAAAAACCAGGTCAAAGCAGCCACAGTAATATACCTAGATCAAAACTGTATGAGCCAATAAAAAATCCAGAGCAATTAATACCACACTTGAATTTTAAAGCAGCCTGCACTGCAAAGTAGAACTGTCAGTGAACCACAGAAAATGAATTAAAACTTCCTTATAGTAAGTTTCTTGTATTTAAGAAAACATTTGATGTTAATTACATAATTTAGACCGGGCTTTTTATAAGCCCCTAATCTAATCTGCCAAGCAGTTTCCTTTTGTTCCACAATATTCTTATAATCACCACCTCTGGGATCAACAGGCACTTCTTCTGAAATAGAGAATACATTTTTTTTATATTTTTTATATTTTGTACACTCTGTGGTATGTTTGTATAAAGCATTGTTTAAATCTTTGCTCTTAATACTATATATGTGTTCTCTGATACGCTCCTTTAAAGTACGAGTTTAGATCTTAACACATACAATTTTTGTTTGGTGGAAAAACCTAGGGTTGGGACACTTTTTGGCATCCCCAAAACTCATAGGTCTTTAGACCATCCTCCTATAAGGCCAATAGGTTTGGCACCACATTCAGCTACAGAGGGTTTGGCTTTGCTTATAGATTCTTTTTTAAATCCTGTTGTACAGGGACTAGGGTCCTATTTGAAGGACACTTGAAACTTCCTGGACAAATTCAGGGAGTTTGTTTCTACTTTTTCCTACACATGTGAGAGACATATTATTTTTACAGTGGGCGTGGTTTCATTGTTTACTTGTATTCCACACCAAACAGATGTGGAAGCAGTTAGGGAATTTCTTTCTTCGTATTCCAACCTTGGGGCTGAACAAATTGGTTTAGTGTGTAGTTTTTTGGAAATAGTGTTGAAACACAATTTTTTTACCTCTAATGGACATATTTTCAGACAATGTAAGGGGGTAGCTATGGGGTATTCTGCTGCCCACTCCTATGCAAACATTGTCATGGCATGGTGGGAGGTTACCGTTCTCTCTAATTTGAGATCATTATATAATATACATTTCTATGCCAGGTTTGTAGATGACCTGATTTTTGTTCTAGAGGGTAATAATGGTGTTTGTGAACAATTTCTTCATGACCTTAATTCAAGGTCTGGTTTTTTGCAATTTGTCAAGAGCGGTTGTGGACATCAGATTATTTTTTTAGATGTCAGTCTTGGCTGGAATACAGTTTCTGGATGTTTTGATAATAAGATCTATAGAAAGGAAACCTTCACAAATGGTTATTACATTTTAAAAGTAACCATCCTTTCTTTATCAAAAAGAATATCCCCTAAGGGACAGTACATCCGGGCTTGCCAGATGACTACTTCCCTGTCAGACTTGCAAGAAGAGTTTTTTCAAATTACCTCTATGTTTTTAGATAGGGGTTATGATTTGGATTATCTTAATGGCCTGCAACTTGACATTTTGGATAAAAGGGACAGGTTTTATCCATCTATATTTAAATATCCCTTTGTGAGTAAACAAGTTAATGGAACTAACAGATGTACTAACAGTACTGCCTGTAATTTGGATACAACAGTGGATTGTAAAGGTATAAGAGAAATTGTTCAGAAAAATTGGAAGATTGTGGAGGGCAACAGTGAATTACATAACATCTTAGGCCCTAGACCCAATTTAGTGTATAGAAATACAAACTGTCTTAAAAATTTTCTTGAAAGTAGTAGTGGTAAGGCAAACAAGTGCATTGGGAATGTTAAAATGGGGATGTTTAAATGTGGTCATTGTAATTTTTGTAGGTTTATTTCAGAAGGACCATACATTTCCCTACCACATTTGTAACTATACAAGTACCTGGTCATTTTTGTTGTGGAAGTAGGGGAGTAGTGTGCATAGGGTTATGCAGTGGCTGTAATTCATATTACGTGGGGATGACCACTCATACCTTAAAGGAGAGTATTAGAGTACACGTATGTAGTATTAAGAGCAAAGATTCAAACAATGCTTTATACAAACATACTACAGAGTGTACAACATATAAAATATTTTTATTCTCTATTTTAGAAGAAGTGCCTATTGATCCCAGAGGTGGTGATTATAAGAATATTGTGGAACAAAAGGAAACTGCTTGGCATATTAGATTAGGGGCTGATAAAATGCCAGGTCTAAATGATGCAATTAACATCAAATGTTTTCTTAAATATAGGAAACTTACTATAAGGAAGTTTTAATTTATTTTCTGTGGTTCCCCTGACAGTTCTACTTTGCAGGGCAGGCTGCTTTAAAATTTAAGTGTGGTTTTAATTGATTAATTGCTTTTATTGGCTCATACAGTTTTGAACTAGGTATATTACTGTGGTTGCTTTAACTTCGTTTTTATTGTTTGTTCTGAAGAAGTCCTGCTGAGACGAAAGCGTGGAATAAAGTTTTTATACGCTAAGCTATGTGCTTTCCAGTCTTTATGGACCATCAGTACCACTGTCTGGTGTTTCTTGGTGTGTATTTGGACCTTGATTACACGCTTTATCAGTAAAACTACTCATCTACCGATACACTTGCCCAACTTTTCCTGGAATTCATTAATTCCAATGCCATGGAACAGCTCGTTCTTACCCACACTAGTGGTAGCAACATCCTTGACCTGGTCATTACTAACAAGGGGGAACCAATGCTCTATACCAATAGTCAACTCCTGTATAGTTAGATCCGACCACAAACTAATCAACTTGGAAATCCACATCCCCCACCCCCCTGCAAAGGTAACCACCATAAAAAACTTCTCCAAACCTAATTTTGGGCTCCCAAAAATAGAGGTGGCTAACTTCACTGCACCCATGGAATTGGAGAACAGCTGCATGACCACCAAATCATACACTAATGCCCTGCACGAACACGTACACAAATGCATGGATCTCACCATACCCAATAGAACCAAGATGCTCTATTCCAAGAAAAGGAAGCCAATCTGGTGGTCCCCTGTCATAAACAAACTCTACAACATAAGGAGGAAACTGATGCAAAATAAGGTGAAGTCCCAAGACTGGAAAAACTCCCTTATCAGCCTCAACTAAAAGTTGAGATTCCTCATCAAATTCTCTAAAGCTAGCTATGAAAACAGAATTGCAGCAGACAGCAAAGACAACCACAAGGCCTTCTATAGTTATGTAAAGAGTGTCCACAGCAATGCCCAAATTTGCTCAGAGCTATTGCTCAATGGCACCTCCTATACCAAGCCAGCAGATATTGCCAGTATACTGACTGACAGATTCAGTGCCAACTTTACCCCTCACTCCCCCACCAGGACCAATCACAATACCAGTAGATTGCCAGGCGCCCAGTAGTACTGCTGCACAGGTTAAAACAGCACTGTCCAAGGCCAAGAATACAGCTTCTATGGGACCTGACAATATCCCTGGGTGTGTTCTACATGAACTACAGAGTGAACTGGCACCTCACATACGCCCAGTTCAATCATAGCCTCACCTCAGGCTTTGTCCCTACTGAATGATGCACTGCTACATTCATCCCTCTCCACAAAGGTGGAGTGACTACAGACCCTGGGAACTATCACCCCATTAGTCTGATGAGTCTGATATGGAAAGCTATGGAATGCATCATCATGGACCTAATAAACAAGGATATAATGAATCTCCAAACTCTCGATCCCACACAGTTTGGTTTTGTGAAGGGTAGATCAAGCCTGCACAACCTGGTTGACTTCTTTGAGTCAGTCACCAGAGCTGTGGATGAAGGCAAGGTAGTTCATACAGCTTACCTTGATCTGGCTAAGGCCTTTGA
>NC_056729.1:168920197-168962697 GCF_019279795.1 Protopterus annectens
CACACACACACACACACACACACACACACACACATATATATATATATACAGATAGATATAGATTTATAGATATAAATATAGATACACACACACACACACACACACACACACAAACCTATACCTATAAATATACATCTTATTTGTATTACAGAGAACAGCAATGATCTTCACAAACTTTTTTCAGACTCAGCCTGGGTGCGATGTCTGGTTAAATAACTTGCACAGAGTCACACAGTTAAGCAATGGAGACTAAGGGAATCAAACCTTGCCTCACTGGATCACAGGAAACAGCTTGTTAACAGCTTCCTAATCTTCTAAGCCAATTGCTATGTCTGTGTGTGTATATATATATATATATATATATATATAGTTTTTTTTTTTTTTGCCTTTAACTAATCTTTGTACATCACATATACCTGTATATTACTACATTTTGTGGCTTTTTGCTTAGTTGCTCATTACTTTATCTTCTGTTTTCTTTAACTTTCATTCACTGAAACTGGATTGTGCATGATAAGGAATCCTTGTTCAGCTCACATATCAGCTAAATTAATAATTGAATGAACAAGCAAATACTTAACATGCATGCATGTATAGATACATAAATAAATGAAGTCATACTGCAAAGAGAAGATATGGAGTTAGCTTGCCCATTTAAGTAGGCATGCACACTTCACATGCTAGGAGTAAAGACAAGACCATCAGAGCTGGTGTCTGTATCTGCTGGAGTGGGGGGGGGGGTATCATAGAGTGACAGCAATTTGAGGTATCTTTAAAAAGAGCCTTTCAGAACATATGCATTACCCCAAACTGTTCTTGAGGCATTCTTTCAGGGTTCAGTAAATTTCAGTCTTGGCCAAGAGGACAGCATCAGTAAAATTATTATTCATAGGCTCATAGGAGGTTACTAGGCTAGCATCCCTAGAGCCTTTACAAGCCTAGCCAAGTTAATCCCAAGTATCCCCATTTGTTCTTTTTGGGTAGTTCACAGAATGAATTTATGAACAGACCAGGTGTGTGATCAACATCGCTTACCCCTGTCCATAAGGGACATGGGTGCCACCCCAGGTGTGAATTTGTGGTCTCCCATCCAATTATCAAGGTTGCATTTGAATAAAGTCAGAGAGGAGATCTGTTTTACTAGAATAGGGAGTCTATTCTAGAGAAGCAGCAGTCGCTGGGAGGCATATTTGTCTCTCCAGCATGATCTGTTAATGTCACAAGCTAGGTTGCGATGTCTAGAGTGAGTGACTCTAGAGTCATTTGACTTGTGGATGTGCAATATCTCCAGTAGATCAGGCACAAGTCACCCCTTGTTAAATATGCAAGTAGATGGATATCAAGGACCTTTTCACATTACATTAGGGGGATAACTTATTAAAAGGGTGAGCAACAGCAAAGCATAACTGAAGGTAATTGAGATGGGTTAGGTAGTAATACAGTTGTTAGAGGTGCCAAAGGCATAGTGTAGTTGCTAATTTATCTGTTTTCTGTTGCAAGTCTCAGGACTGTCTGGCTGCTTTAGACACCATTTTATACTAGTTGATAAGAAGGACTAGTTTACATCCGGGAAAGAAAACAGTTGTAGATAAAAGAAGATGAAAGATAGACTGGAGACAACAGTAATGCATGAGCAAGCATCAGCAGTACCCTGTGTGGATCAGATGATTGAAAGAGTTAAAAAAGTTTTAATGTTGCTTTGGGGGAACAATTTGACACACATACCAAAGAAAAAATTAGTTGTTATGAAAATTAGGGGCATTATGCTATTGTAAAACAAATATTATTTGATAGTTTGGCTTATGATGATAAAGGGATTCATGTGAAACAATGTAGTGATCTGCGAAAGTCTGGAGAACAGAATAAAATGAACTAATATTTAGACAGGCTCAGCTAGTGACATTCATGGTGTTGTACCAAACAGATTTCAAGGCCAGGAATCTTGAATTGTTCAAGATGCACAGAGTACTTCTCACTGAGATTGGACTTGATCTACTTAAATAACATATAGGGGCCAGTATGTCAAGAGGGGATTTTAAAATAAAATAATAATAATCATAATTATAATAAAAAATATTTTACAGATTAATGCATGGGTAAATGTGGAGAGAAGGTAATGAAGGACATAGCAAAGAAATGGGTATATCAGATCAGGTGGAAATGGGTAGGAATGTTCCTCATAGGAGGAGTAGACGTATTACTTCAGGTATAACAGAAACAGGCCACAGTAATTGGAAGTTTTGTAATGTATCCTGGTTTATTTTATTCTCCATGAAGGCTTTGCTGGTGTGAACTATTCGCCCCATAGATTAACAGAGAACTCAACTTTGTCCCATTTATACTGGAGTACAGGATTCAGGGTCTTCCTTCCCTTTGCAGGCTGATAATGCCAATAGTTTGCGTAAAAGCTGATGCTTCTTAAAATGGAATAGGGTAAGGCTTCTCCTATGGCTTTCATTTGGTGGTGGTTGATCATATACCCCTATAGTGCCTGATTTAGGCAATGTTCCAAAGACCAAATTACTACTATAACAGCTATAAATAAATGCAATCTGAGGGTCATGCTGCTCAATGCTAGAAATCGAAATCTCAAGATGCACTTGCTCAAAGCACTCCTCAAAATGGAGAACATCGACATTTGTGCTGTAATGGAGACCTGGTTTAAAGCATAGAAAGCACCACTGTGCTACCAGGCTATAACTCATTTCACACCTTTTCGCCCCAGAACATGGATCAAAGCTCCAAAGGCAGTGGTATCTCCATATTCATAAAGGATATACACACCTCCAGACTATTATCCCAGCATAACACATCCAGGATACTTCAGGTACAACTAATACTGGGTAAGATGGCAATTCAGGTCATAGCCTGATATAGGTCCCCAACCATGTTCCAAGACTCTCACTCCACATTCCTAAGCATCCTGGAAACTATTAGGGTCCAACCCAACACTCTCACACTAGGTGACTTCAATTACCCATTCATCATCTGGAAAAACTACTCATGCACCAATACACTGGCCCAACACTTCCTGGAATTCATCAGATCCAGTGCCCTGGACCAGCTCATTCTTACCCCCAATAGAGAAAGCAACATCCTTGACATGGTTATTAATAACATGGGCAACCATTGCTCTACACCAATAGTCAATTCCTCCCTGGCTAGATCCAACCACAAACTAATCATCATGGAAATCCACATCTCACCCACACCCCCTGCAAAGGTAACCACCATGTAAAACTTCTCCAAAGCTGACTTTGCGCTCCAAAAAACAGAGGCAGCTAACTTCACGTCACCAATGTCAATGGAAAATAGATGCATGACTGCCAAATCATACACCAATGCACTGTATGAACATGTACATAAATGCATGGAACTAGCCATACCCAACAGAACCAAGACATTCTCCTCCAAAAAAAGGAAGCCAATCTGGTGGCCCCCTGCCATTAATAAAATCTACAACAGAAGAAAGAAACTGTTGCAGAAAAAGCTGAAGTCCCAAGTCTGAAAAAACTCCCTTATTAGCCTCAACAAAAAGTTGAGATCCCAAATCAAAACCTCTAAAGCCAGCTATGAAGGCAGAATTGTGGCAGACACTAAAAACAACCACAAAGCCTTCTATAGTTATATCAAGAATCTCCACGGCAATACCCAGGTTTGCTCTGAGTTACTGCACAATGGTACCTCTTATACTGAGCCAACAGATATTGCCAGCAACTTTACCCCTCTCTCCCCCCCAAAGGACCAATCACAATACTGGAAGAATGCCAGGCACCCAGCATTACTGCAGTACAGGTTAAAGCTGCATTGTCCAAGGCCAAGAATACAGCTTCCATGGCACCTGACAATATCCCTGGATGTGTTCTACATGAACTACAAAGTGAACTGGTACCACATCTGTGTGCCCTGTTCAATCACAGCCTCACCTCAGGCTTTGTCCCTACCGAATCGTGCACTGCTACAGTTATCCCTCTCCATAGAGGGGGAGCAAGTGCAGACCCTGGGAATTATCACCCCATTAGCCTGATGAGTCTGATATGTAAGGCTATGGAGCGCATCATCATGGACCTAATTAAAAAGGATATAGAGAAGCTCCAATCTCTAGATCCCATGCAATTTGGTTTTGTGAAAGGTAGTTCATGCCTAGTCAACCTGGTTGACTTCTTTGAGTCAGTCATCAGAGCTGTTGATGAGGCAAGGCAGTTCATACAGCCTACCTCGATCTGGCCAAGGCCTTTGATACCATTCCCCACTCAGGCATTATTGATAAACTCACCAAACTAGGAATCAACCCATATATCACTTGGTGGGTTGCAAATTGGCTCACAGATAGAACACACAGTGTGAAAGTAATGGACTCCAAGTCAGACTGCCAATCAGTCATGAGTGAAGTCCCACACCTCTCCTGTTTGTCATCTACTTCTCAGAAGTCCAGGCCAACATGGAGGGACCCCAGCTGACCAAGTTCACAGACGACTGTAAGCTGGGAGCCATTATTAACTCCCCAAGTGATGTAGACATCCTACAGAAAGGCCTCACTGAGACCAATGACTGGTGTCGAAACCATGGCCCTAAGCTTAATGCCCAAAAATACGTCATCATCCCCTTTAGGAAATACTCAATTCCCATTAATTACCACATCGAAGGGAGCCCACTGAACATTGAAGGTGTTATTAGAGATCTGGGGACACAGGTTGACAGCAACCTGTCCTTCAACCACCACATTACTGCTGTGGTCAGAAAGTCCTTCCATGTGACACATCTCATTACCAAGGGTTTTGCATCCAGGAAGAAAGAGGTCATCATCTCTCTCTACTCGTTCCTCATTAGGCCAATCATCAAGTATAATGCCCCATTTGGCATGTACACATGCATCAGCTGGAAAGATCAAAAAAGTACCTCATGAAGAGGATCCTAGGCCTTAAACACATGTCTTACATGGACAGACTAAAAAAAACTCCAGTTATTCTCTGTTTCATATCGTCTACTAAGAGGCAATCTCTGCTTGACTTAGAAAGCCATGTCTGACCCAGCTCTGTTAGAAACTGCTGCATTTAAAAAAATCCCAATCCCTCCACACCACACACTCCAGAGACCTCAACCTCATTACCACAATCAACAGAACATGCTGGAGGGACAGATTCATAACCCAGAGACTGCCCATGCTCTGGAACAGACTTCCCATACATGTCAAGCAGAGCACCTCACTGGCCGTCTTCAAGATAAATCTTGATGAGTGGATGAGAAATAGAAAGTTCACCCCAGAGATCACTCCAGTGGCTCTACTTGATAGAAACACTGGGAAGTAACTTTGGGCGGCATGATGCCAGGCCACTTCTATGAGCTAGGCTTGTAAAGGCTCTAGGGCCATTAGCCTAGTGTTCATCTATGAACCTATGAACCTATAAGCTGTTCAGTAAATATGGAGACATTAGTAATAACCTATATGGATGCGATCTGCCAGGTGAAGAAGTACAATGGGGAGATAACACCAGTGGTATAGGGACACCCTTCTAGGGAATTCAGGTTATAAGAATGGGCACAAACAACTGCTTTACTCATTAGGCTGATGTGCCAAGTCCCTCACCTTTAGCAGCCTTACATATTGTTGGCAGGTATCCATACTGGAAAGGATAGATTCAACTGGGCAATGTGGTAAAGCATTAGCTGCAACAGGTTGTAAAGTAAATGGCCAGATACTTTGTTTGCCTAGCCAGCCTATAGTATCAAATTCCATTACTGAGGTTATTCTGATCCTTAATGGGTTTTCATTTCATTTAATATTATAAATGCTCTGTACAGCAGTAATAATTTGATACCTGCACAAACAGTATCAAGCATAATTACAGTGCTATTCAGTGGGTGCCAAGTATTTAACTTATTCCTGCCTTTAAAACATTGATCAATAATATCAACAAGCCAGAATATAAACTGACCAATTTCCAGAAGGAGCAGAGGTACACCAGGGATAGACTTTTTCATCTCATATGTCCTCCCACGATGTCTGCCAATCAACTTGCAATGTTGAAATTACCTAGGAGCATGGTCCATGGGGTCAGTGAATTGCACACATTATAATGGCAAGGATTCTCATCCACACATTTCCATGGAAGATCTGTGGTATCATGGTCGTCTACTCTCCCACAGCATAGTCAGAATAGTTGACATACAGGACTTTGTTGTATGAAAATATGTGGTAACAATACTGCTTCCATCAAAACCAACAAATGCATTTGAGTTGGACCTTCCTTCTAAAATTGTGGCTTTCCAGCAACAGACTGCCTTACAGACAGAGGAACATAACCTATAACACAAATGTATTAAACATGATTAGCAGTCCACTACCTACTAGTTTTTCTCCATAAAATGTTTGCATCCAAACCTCTTCCCCCAAAAAATATAATAAAAAAAACATTTCCACCTGTGCTTAGTCATTTAATCAGTTTCCAAACTCTCTCTTCATTTTTCTTCTCACCTCTGTCCTGTGTATAACATAACCACCCTCTTAGGAGTACTTATGTCCTTGAAAAGAGTTACACAAATGTCTTTAGCACAATTGTACAGATCTCATTAATAAAAGATATTGCATACAGAGTGCATACATAAATCTTCAACAAAGCATTCTGATAAAAGCAACTTGAAGAAAAAACGTGAGGCCAAAAGCTTTCAAAGTAACAAAGTGGGACACCATGCTGAAGATTTATAAGGACCCCATTACTTGTCCACATAACTGCAAATCTATAAGAAAGGAAACAGTCAGGCACTGCAAATAACAACCTGCTATTTATTTTATTTTAGTTTACATTTGAAGGCAGGGATAGTCCAACTGGATACATGTCCATTTTCAGCGGAGGCCCAGGGAAAAAAGCTCCAAGATAATAATGCACATTGAACATTTAGTAAATGCTAGTTTCAAGCAGATTACAGTCATAAGCAATACCAGCATTTAGCACATATAGTACTTCTTCTTTCGGCTTTTTCACGGTTAGGGGTTGCCACAGTGGATCACCTGTCCGCTCATGATTGGCAGTGGAGTTTTACAGTGTCGAGTTGCCAGCCCAGCACCCAACCTTCCATAGAAGACACACACATGCACACACTCACACCTAGGGCCAATTTAGAGTGTCCAATCCACCTACAGCATGTCTTTGTGATGTGGGAGGAAACCGGAGCACCTGGAGGAAACCCATGCGACCACAGGGAGGACATGCAGACTCCGCACAAAAGGCATTCCAGCCGAGGATTGAACTGGAGAACTTCTTGCTTTGAGGCGGCAACGCTAACCACTGTACCACCGTGGCCTCCCTTAGCACATATAGAATTAACTTATTATAAAACACGTTACAAAACATAACATTATTTTCAAAGTTAAACATGCATAACATTACATTCAGGTTTAAGACACACCGAGCAGCAGTTATACAATTGACTCCTGAAATGGAGTGGTAAAAAAAAGTTAAACGTAGTTGAAGGTAAGGCACCTAAGAAATAGAGAGGTCACTAGTCGGTGTTAGTGCAAGGACACAAACAATGAGTTTTGAAGTATTTCTTGAGTTTGTTTTTGAATTCAGTTAGTGAGGGTTCTAGGGTCAAGTCAGCTGGAAGTCTGTTCCATATTTTTCCAACAGAGTTGGCAAACAGAGAGTCCCCAGCTGAGTAGTTGGATTTGTTTGCTTGAACTAGGAGTCTAGTGGATGATCACAGTGGCTGGGTGCTGGTGTGCTGGTGTAGAGGTTGATAATATTTTTTAGTGCAGGTGTATTTTCTGGTTGGTAAAGGACTTTATGTGCCACTATTAGCTGGTTGAACTGCAGTAGGCTTGGCAGTTCAAGCCATCCTAGGCAATTTAGTTTGTGACAGTGGTGTGTATGGTAGGCTGTGTCAGTAGCAAATCAGGCAATGTGATTATAGCAGGATGATAGTTTTGTTTAAGTTGGAGAATAGAGGTGAGGCATAGAGAAGAGTTGATAGCAGATGGGAACGGGCAATTGCAGTTCTAGCAAGTGAGGTAAGGAAAGGTTTGATTCTGTAATGAGAGCCAAGTTTTTTATTAATGGTTTTGATAGTTTAATTGATATATGCATCAAACATCAGGTTGTTATCAACTATGACACCCAATAGTTTAGTTTGGGCTTCTGGGGAGATGATAGTGCCATTGTTAGCAGTTATGTTGAAGGATGGCAGGGGGGTCCTGCATGTGGGGGAGAAGAGGAGAAACTTAGTTTTGTTGGGGTTTAGGATTAGATGTTACACTGTATTGAAGGTATTTTGGGTTAATGTGAATAAAGTAGCTTGTGAGGTGTCAGAACAAATCAAGGTGGAGTCATCCGCATACTGAATGCAGGTAGCATCTGAAATGACTGAATGAAGGTCGTTGATAAAGATGGAGAAAAGAAGGGGTCCTAGTATTGAGCCCTGGGGGACTCCTAATGTGATGGATAGGTGAGATGATAGCTTGTTCTGCCATAGGACTGCCTGTTGCCTGCCCTGCAGGTAGGATTGAAACCATTAGAGTGCATGGTTGTTTAAGAAGAGGGCCTTCAAGGTATTTATAAGCATTTTGTGGTCAACCATGTCAAAAGCCTTGAATAGATCTAGAAGGAATGCTGAGGATAGTTTGTTATTATTGCGGTTGTGGTTAATGATGTTAGAGAAAGAGAGGAGGGCAGAAGTAGTACTGTGGTGTGGCTTAAAGCCATGCTGAAAGTTGGACAACAGCTTGTTCTGTGTGAGGTAGTGCATGAGCTGTATGTGTACACACTTCTCCATAACTTTAACTAGAGGTGACAGAATAGTATTGGGTCTAAAGTTTGACATTTCAGTGGAACTGCCCCCTTTATGGAGAGGTATGACATGGGAGATTTTCCATATAGTGGGTACAGTAGCTTCAGATATAGCTCTGTTGATCAAGATTGAGATGGGGTATACTATGGTGTCAGCAGCCTTTTGCAGATAGTCTGCTGGGAGGAGGTTGGCAGCCAGGGTAGTGGGTCTTAGTTTCTAAAGTAGGGCATGAATAAGTTGAGTAGGAACAGGTTGGAAGGTAAAGTATATTTGGGTACTGGGTGTGGTTACACTGGAATTAGAGCCATTGGGAGAGAGTTGGCTGGCTAGAGACTGGATAGTCTCTGTGAAGAAGCTGTTGAAGTTATTAGCAATGTCTACTGGAGATTTTTGTTGGGAAGCTGAGGGGGTGGAGTGGCAGTTTGGCCTGGATGGAGTAGTTTGCTTATTCCTGCCCAGAATGTTTGAGGTTTGTTTTGGTGTTTTTGCAGTAGATGGTAGTAGTGGTTCTTTTTGTCTAAGGTTATGGATTTTATGGTGTCATTCCTTAGCTGTCTGAATCTTAGTTGATCAAGTGGGGCTTTTGTTTTTCGGTAGGTGGCCCATGCATTCTTTCTGAGTGAAATTTTGATTTTGGTATCTTTAGAAAGCTATGGTGCAATATTAACTTTGTTTTTAACAGAGCAGCTGGGAGCATGGGAGTTAAGAATAGCAAGGAAGTTGGTGTTAACGTATGCTACTGCTTCATCTAAGGTGAGACTTTTTAGTACTGACCAGTTGCATGCCTTAAGTTCATTTTGAAACTTGGTGAGAATAAAATTATTGTTGTTTCTTAATGTTCTATAGGTGGGTTGGTAGGAGCAGTCTACTTTCAGCTTGATTACATAGTTGAGACAGCGGTCACTTAGGTCATTAGGCAAAGTGCCTGATTTATAAGATTGTAGATGGGTATTGATGAGTATCCAATGTAGGGTACTTTCTTTGTTATTGGGTTTTCCTGTCTTGGTGGGGGAGGTTATGATTTGAGTAAATCCATAGAGATTTATGTGGGTTGTGAGGGTTTCACAAGAGCAAGTGTTCCAGTCAATGCTGAAATCCCCAAGAACAATTGTTTCTTAGGGGTAGTTATTGGATAACCAATATAAGAAAGCTTCTAATGTTTCTGTGTTCCTCCCTGGGGGAATGTAGACACAGACAATGTTTACATTTTTGTTTTTGTTAATTTGTAGTTTTGATATAAGAATTTCAGCATTATTGAACTGGGGTGGTTGTTGGGTGCATATGCTGACAGATAGGGTAGACTTGTAAAGTCTGGCTACCCCACCACCCTCTCTGTGGTATGGCCTAGTCGAAACATACTATACCCTGGTGGCAGAATCTCATGGTCCTTGGTGGCAGGCTTTAGCCACATTTCTGTTAGGCATAATATATCTGGGGAATGAACAGCTAAGAGGGCATGCAGGTGCTGAGTTTTGTTATTTATGCTCCTAATGTCTAGATGGCAGGCCAGCACTGAATTAGGAGGTCTGCTTGTTGAATCTATGGTGGTAGGGGATATAGTAGGGGGATTAGGGCCAACAGGTGGGGATGGACCAGGGTTTGGGTGGATGTCACCATCCTTTGTAAGGTTGTAGTGTATCCTGAGTATGAGGTTTAAGATTTTGAATAAAGTTTTGTAATAGTGTCTAATTTTAGGACTACTGTAACTAGGTCTAGTAAGATGGTAGTATTTAGGGGTTAAGGAGGTAAGCGTGAGGGAGTGAGTAAGGGTGCATTATTATCTGTTGTAGATGGAATGGATGTTTGGAAATTAGGGTAGTGGAAACCTGGGTGATCCTGATATTCGTAGGCGGTTAGGAGATATGGGATGAGTAAAAGGGGTAGAAGTAGAGTTAATAAGACTATTTTGGGTGATAGCATACTTACTGAATGAGACTTCAAACTTAGGTAAAAGGAATAGTAGAGTTGGAGGACTGGTGGTATC
The DNA here is from genome assembly GCF_019279795.1 of Protopterus annectens. NCBI lineage: Eukaryota > Metazoa > Chordata > Ceratodontiformes > Protopteridae > Protopterus > Protopterus annectens. The sequence goes on from NC_056729.1 coordinate 168,930,966, forward strand.
AGGTTGAGGGTGGTGCTGTTGAGTTACAAGTTGTTACTGATTGGTTTAAAAAAGTGGGGTGTGGTCAAGGACGAATATATGTAGCAGTACCAGGGGCAGGAAGGATTTGGGGGCAGGGTGGGGTGCGAAGCAAGCCCAAGCGAAGCAGGGATGAACCAATGCCTGTACTATGTTGTAGCAGTTTAACCTGTATGAGGAAAGAGGGGGGGGGGTTGGAGAAAAGAGAAGGCAGTAGGAGTGGTTAGAGGAATACCTTGGATTGACTCAAGACACCCCACCAGAGGCAAGTTGAATGTAAGGGCCTAAAATCTGCACTCAGCACTGTAATCTTACTTGCACTCAGCACTTTAATGTTACTTATGTTTAGTAGGAAAGACAGACCAACAGTATACAATTTTTCAGGATTTTTACAAGGGGCACTTGTTCAAATGTCAGACAAGTAAGTAAAACTTTCAACAGGAATCTATGTCTGAGTGTTAGAAAGCCAGAAAGGTACAAATTATACCTGTAAAAATTAGGGTCAGAGAGACAAATGCAAGAGTCAGTGTATTTTAGTAACAGGGGAAGTAAGCAAACACTCAAGTAGAAAAGTGCCCTATTGCTGACCAAAATGGTGACTTGCTTAATTACACAGCACTGTAAGAGAAAGCTTGACAAATTGTAACCTACTCTGACTAATTGCTGGGAGAAACAATTTTTTGTTGTGTTTTCCTATTGCAATCTTGTAGACACCGTTATTCAGAAGCTGCAGTATGTTAGTGTACGTAAATGTGAAGTTCAACTAGGAAAAGAGAATAGCAGCGATTCTAGGGTAAGCATTAAGGCAGCAATAGGCAGTTATTTTATAATAGCACATTCAGAAAAGTTTTGGGGGGGTAAAGTAGCACACTTCAGAATGGATCAGGATTTATAGCTAAGAAACCTTAGCAAGAGAGCAATGCAATAAACACTTGTCAGATTTTAAAGATATACCAGTAAAACTAAATCAATCATTCACAATTGTACAACCGGAAAATTGTCAATAAAAGCAATTCAGATAAAGCTAGCAATGTCTGTACTAAGTTGTAGCAGTTTAACCTGTATGAAGAAAGAGGGGGTGGGGAAAAGAGAAGGCAGTAGGAGTGGTTAGAGGAATACCTTGGACTGACTTAAAACACCACACCCCACACCAGAGAGGTAAATTGAATGTAAGGGCCTAAAATCTGCACTCAGCACTGTAATGTTACTTGCACTCAGCACTTTAATGTTATTTATGTTTAGCAGGAAAGACAGACCAACAGTATACAATTTTGAGGATTTTTAAAAGGGTTACTGGTTCAAATGTCAGACAAGTAAGTAAAATTTTCAACAGGAATCTATGTCTGAGTGTTAGAAAGCCAGAAAGGTACAAATTATACCTGTAAAAATTAGGGTCAGAGAGACAAATGTAAGAGTCAGTGTATTTTAGTTGCAGGGGAAGTAGGCAAACACTCGAGTAGAAAAGAGCCCTATGGCTGACCAAAATGATGACTTGCTTAATTACACAGCACTGTAAGAGAAAGCTTAACAAATGCTTTTTATATGTGTAACCTACTCTGATTAATTACTGGGAGAAACAATTTTTGTTGTGTTTTCCAATTGCAATCCCGTAGACACCGTTATTCAGGAGCTGCAGTATGTTAGTGTAGGTAAATGTGAAGTTCAATCTGATTAATTACTAATCTGGGTTATTGGTACCCTGCAGTAATGTAAAAATATAACTGTAAGATAACCTCAATACAAAGGTCCTGGCATTAATGTCACCTTTTTTGTAACATTTTTTTTATTTATAAAACGCAACTTAAAATTAAGACATGCTTTCAACAAAAAAAATGTAGTTTAGCTGTGTTCTACTTATCAAGAGCATCTTTGACAATATTTTGTCAAATTAAAATTAATGAATTACTAATAAACTGTCATATTTAGAAGTATTTTGGTTTTGGGTTAATCTAAAAATAATCTCATATCTGGTCAAAATCCAGAATTAAGGGTTATCCTGCAATGTAATTTGATTTGCATTCAAGCACAGACATCAGAAACAATACACATGTACAGAAGTGTTATTTTTATTTGCATTCATCAGTGTTCTGTAACTCTGACATAATGGCACATTGGATATTACATGGCAAATGCTGATATGAGAGTTCCAGAGAAAGAAAATTAAAATGAAAAGAGAACTGCATATTCCAGAGCAAGGGTCATACAATAAGGATTGTTGTGAGAGATACAGGCCTTGTACTCAAAAATTACAAGACACAGGTAACGTATGCACCAGTATTCCACTGCACCACGGGGAAAGAAATACAAATACAAATATCCTTGAAACCAATGTGACTTACTTAGCTTGCAGGATGCCAGCAGCTATTATAACATTATCAAAACAGTTTAAAAAAGTATGCTTCATTCCCAAGTGCATTCATCACTGCCGATAGCTGAATCTTGGCCAAGTGAAAGAATTCTCAGAAAATAAACAGAAGATTATACTGTTTAGAATTATTCTGCCATTAGTGATTTGCTAATAATTTACCAGCGACTCTAGTTTTTTGAAATACAGACAGTTCCTACTTTTACATTTATCTGTACTGTTATATGAACTACTGTACAGTTTAATTGTACTGGTAAACAACTTGGATATTCCTGCAACACTTCATTATTTATTTTGTAGCTGCACCTGTGTTGTTGTGTCTTTCGGCTTTTCCCGGTTAGGGGTCGCCACAGCAGAACTCCGGTCCGCTAATGATTGGCAGTTGATTTTTACATGCTGAGTTGCCAGCCCTAACGCACAACCTTCAACGCATGTCTCCACGCAGAAGACGCTCTAGCTGAAAGTCGAACCGTTCAGCGTCTTACTGTGAGGCGACAAGGCTACCGCAGCACCACCACCGCGGATAAATCACAAATGATGTGACCCATCTAATAAATAGCAACAATAAAACAAAATGATATCTAGGTGTGAGAACTGATGTACAGGTAGAATAAGAGAAATATTAATCTCCATGAGTAGACAGCAGTAGATAAATGAAGAAAATGCTATAATAAAGGCAATCCCCAGGATTCAGCAAGCTCTGCACGGCATGCAGGAATAGTGCAAGAGCTGCTGCAGGCAATATGGCTGCCGTGCGATCCAGGAATAAGCTCCCAGGACATGCACGAGCGCTCCTGCACTGTTGCTGCATGGACACAGCCCCCGTATGCTAATTACCTCATTTGCTGGTGAAAAACATGCAAATGAGGTGAATTAACGATCCAGAAAGCAGGCAGATGTCCGTGCAGGAATAGTGTAGACTGCAGAAATGTATTCAGCCAGTAGCTGAATACATTTCTGCAAACTACAAAATGGAGGCATGACAGCTCATACAAATGCATGTATTAGAAGGGTTAGGCATGCCGTTTAAGTGCAGGGCAGCGGTGCGTAAACAGGATTGGCCCGAAAAAAAAAAAGCTGGAAATGAGCTTTTAAACCAAAATCATAATTTTGCCATAATGGTCAATGGCATGCATAACACAACAACACCATGGAATAGTGGTTGCTAAGGGAGAAGGCTGAGTGTTGGATTTGTAAACATGTATTAGCAGTCAGTCCTATGCAAATGAGGGCAATGATACTGAATCACAGATTATCCCTCAGTGCAAGCTTGCACCCAACCATGTAGGTGCAGTAAGACCATGGTGTAAGCCTAAGAGCTAGATGATGTCATAAGGGTGTGTGTCATGCATGCTGTAAGCTGATTGGAGCTCTGTGGCCTATGATTGCCCTTAGCTAAGAGCAGCTAAGGTAGGGGGTGTGTCTGAAGCTGCCTAGCAGTCTTCACATTGCCTTAGCGGGTGTGCGCGCCATGCACCGGGTTTTAAGCAAACAAACAAAAAAATAACCAGGAAATAATAGCTCTGATCACTGGGTTTGCACTGTGCGTCTCGGGGCTTAAACAGGAAGGCAATGGGAAGGGAAAACAGCAGTAGGAAGGTAATCAAGGAGAACTAGCATAGCTGGCAGGTGAAATGTATCAGAACCAGCCAATTATACAGGCAGCTGCCCAGCACAGCACACTACTATAAACTATGCAAACACCTTTCCCTCTGGTTTTTCCCACAAACTCTACACCACCGGTGCACACATACGGGGAAATTTTACTTAACAAAAGCAACAAAATGATAGGGGCTGCTTTCACTTTCATAAATCAACATGTGGAAGAGGCTGAGGGTGGTGAGGATGACAATGCTGATGACCAACCCACAGTGAGGAGAAGGAGAAGAGTGTACAGACCCAGGATAACCTACCAGGGGCTACATGAGCTGGAGACAGTGGAGTGCTATAGGGTGGACAGGGACCTCCTACAGCAAATTGTTGAGCTGTGCTGGCCACACCTCACACACAGAACCAACAGAGGAGAACCCATCCCAGTGGATACCAAGGTATGTGTAGGCTTAAGAATACGAACCACAGGTATCTTCCAAAGGCCAACTGGGGATTTCATGGGGATTTCACAGGCATCAGAATCCAGGGTACTCCACCAGTTCCTGGATGCCATGTCAGTACATGACAGTGAGCACATATATTTCCACAACACCCATGAGGTGTTGACCAGAAATATGCGTCTCTTCCACCAAATAGCAAAATACCCTGAGGTTGTGGGTGCTATAGACTGCACACACATACACATCAAAGCAGCACCCAGTGAGCAGGGTAGGGTCTACATAAACCACAAGGGCTTCCCCTCCATCAACTGTCAGGTCATATGCGATGCCCAGGGCATTATAATGAATGTGTGTGCTGGCAGAGCTGAAAGCTATCACAACTCCCACATCTGGCATATGACGCAGCTGTTCCAGAGATTTGCCAATGTGGATATCCTACATGGCCACCTAGTGGGGGATGCTAGTTAAGCACTGGAGCCGTGGCTGATGACATCCATCAGAAATGCACACACACCTGAACAAGAACTTCATAATGAGGCACACGCACAGACCAGAATTATAACATAGCGTGTGTTTGGGATGCTCAAGTCATGGTTTCAGTGCCTGGACATATCTGGTGGAGCCTTGCAGTACTCTCCAGCTACATGTACCTAAGATTTCATTGCATGTGCCATGCTACACGATATGATCCTGCAGAAAAAGCTGCAGCAGGAACAGCATGGGGCAGAGACACACAGCCCCCCACCATTGCCAAGGCCAGCACAGGCACAGAGTAACTCAGAGGAGGAACAACCTGAGCCTGCCCTTGTAGGTAGAAGGAGGCATGCCCAGTATGCCCAGGCTTTGGTAAAGAGGCAACACATAGCACATACACTGACACAGTAGGAACTCAGGGAATGACACCTCTCTCTGACTTGCACATACAGTAAATGGATGCCAAACATGACACTACCAGTGCTTAACCATGTATAGGGAGTGTACTATGTGCATCTGACATAGTCAGCCCTCCAGCGCCATCCTCAGTACTGGCACAGCCACAAGGTAAGTCACTCTCACTATCAATTTCTGATTGGAGTAGTATGTTCTGCTACTTGTATCTATGGTACGGATGTGAGCATGCAAAGGAATCGGGTGGCTGAATGGGATGGCAGCAGATAGAAGATACCTATATGAGCAGCATGAAATCCATAACAAACACTGGTAACAGCATAGTAAGCAGTACTAGACAAGGTGACAAATCCCACTGTAGGACATGTGGTGGGCCAAATGTGTGTCCATAGGACACACACATGCATGTCAGTGAGGCACACATACCCACCAACACTCTCAGCCAGAAGGACAGGTGTAGACGACCACAAAGAAAGGCTGTGCTAAGGCCTCCGATTGATGGCAATGGAGAAAAGCCCTCCTCCAGACCTACACAGACAGACTACAACAGGTCAGGCAGTGGGATGTTAGTTCTGAAGGGTAAGCAGTCTGAATCTGAAATGTAGGTCAATAAAACTTAAGATCTGTACCACACTGATATGCCTGTAGTCTGCATAATAGGTCAGAATACAGAATGAAATGGAAGCCAATAGAGTACCTGAAATACCAGTATGGTCATGGCAAATGTTTGCAGTTGTCATGTGTGCCCCCCCCCAATCCTATGAAGAAATGTAGTAACATGTACTTGTGGGTATAATAACAGTGGAGCACAGATTACCTGAGTTGGCCAAATTAGCAGGATAGATTGTTGCACATGTACAATATGCAGGGCTCTGTGTTAGGTTGTTGTGTATTGTATATTCTGTGAAAATGGTCAGCATGTAGGCATGGAGGGTTGTGTCCTGGTGGCCTATGGCTAGTACTGTTGATGACTGGGACAAGTTCTCACGACTGCAGTGCCAAACACAATGCATCCCAGCAACACCAAATCCAGCAGTAATCCATACTAATTTTTCGGATGTAACATCTGTCACCATGTGAAAGATGGACATGGCATGAATGTGGGCCCAGACATACACACAGTACACAGGTGGAAGTACCCTAGACAGAGAGTGCATGATATGTTACTATCAAATGGACACACCTTTGGAATTGTGCATACAGGTTAGCAGCACATTAGTTGTCTGTGTAGTATGGAATACTGAAGTAGTCTGGCCAAACAGTGGCAGACCACAAAAGGCACAGTTATGAAGTACTGAGAAACCACTGATGTCCCCGCACAAGCCAGCATACGGGGAATGCCCCACGTATATCTGTGAGCCAGCTGCAAGTAGCTTCCATAGCACACATGCACTCAGCTCACCCCACCATCTCCCACAGGTACCTCACTGGTCTTATCCCTGCTGTTGGGAAATGAGTACAATATGACCCCCACTTCTGTATGGGAATACCCACAGAATGCAGCATGCTGAAGAGGTGTCCCATGCAGGTGTGTTCCTAGCTGTAAGGAGCAACCTGCCAGCATCCACACCAATGGAATAATGATGACAGAAACTATTGCCATTAACAACTTGCACACCCACCCTGTCACCCCAGGGGAATTCAGTGGCTTGCAGCCTGGGACTGTAAGAGTGACAGAATGCACTGGCCTGCTACAGGTGGCCTGCATCACTACCAAGTGCCCTACAGTCCTCTGTCAAAGGCCTGTGTCACACCTGTACTGCCAATGTATGTTATCTCATGGAGTCCCAAATAACGACATAACACAGTCCACAGAACACAAATGTAAGGCCATGTCGACAAATCTCAGTAGCATGTCCACCATGTCCTACTGCATGAGCTGTGGACCAACCCTAAATACTGCTGGGATGAAGTGATAACTGTCGACAAATCCCAGTAGCATGTCCACCATGTCCTACTGCATGAACTGTGGACCAACCCCTAAATAGTGCTGGGATAAAGTAATAACAATAGGGATACTTATCAGATATTGCTTGCATAACTTTAGGAAGAGGATAGACTAACGGGGGAGGGGGTAGAAGCATGGACGCTATGGAGTGTGTGAAGTCTGAAACCCTGATGTGTGCCCATACTATCCCTGCCTGCCTGCAAACACAGGAATGGGTGGCTGCACACCTGCTCATACCCCACAATGTGAAGTGGTAATAACCAGATATATGAGCCCTGCCTCTGGGTAACCTGTGTGAATCTCTACAGCTGAGAGGTATGGCCACAGCAGGATATGGCCATTCCATCATATCTATAGATGTACAAGCGGGGAACCTCAGCCACCACAGTGCCAAGGTGCTGAACCATTTACACAGACCATCAGCAAGTGTCTGCAGCTCCCCCTCCAGAATGTCATGATTGTGCAAGAATATGTAGGCTGCAGACCACAATACTGGACACAGCTTCATTCATGCTGTATTTCCCAGGAAATTACTGTGAGCAAATATGTATATCTGCCAGTAGTTGATGACATAATACATCACAGTGTAAAACAGTACATATATCTGAATATCTCTGCTTAACACCATAACTATGTAGCAGAAGCAGCACAGACACAATTAGTTACAGTATCCCACTATCCTTTGCCCATTGTGACCCCATATTGTCAACCGATCTACAGATATCCTGCAGAAACAGGTTGCTAGCTGTAGGTGTAAAACACAAATGCCTGCACTGCATTACAACCTACCTGGAATGGATTCACACATTCAATACAGAAGGTCATACTGGGCATGCTCCCACACTTAAGAGAAATGGAACCCATGTCTGACAATGAAATACAGATGGGTCATACTGGGCAGGATCCCACACTTACAAAAATGAAGCCCATGTCTTAGAACAACAGTGAATTATACATATCTGTCAGTCGCAGATGTCTGTGCACACACTCCACATTGCACACCAGTCATGCTTTGCACACACATTGGATAGGAATACACACATATATCCAAGGACAACACACTATAATAGGTCAAACATACACAAACATAGATGTGGGGAACAGAGAGACACACAGTTACAGAGCTTTCCATCATGAGGTCTGTCCCACCCAGCACACATCCAATTGGGCAATATCACATGATGTGCAAATGTCTATCACTGTAGACATTTGCTTCTGGTAGCCCTCAGCACTATAGTGTCTGTGGTGCTTGTGATAACTATGTAACATGACAGTAGAAGTCACTATTCATCTATCAGTTATATACACAGTCCTGTCAAATATAAAGTTGTGTGTTCATAGGATAGTACTAGGCTATTGGTCCTAGGGCCCATACAAGCCTAGCCATAACAATTCCCTGGCTATTTCTTCCTACAGTGTTTACTTCCCTGGACCCCTGTCTAGCAGGATGACTGAAGTGATCCCTGGGGTTAATTTCCTATCTCCCATCCAATCATCAAGGCTCCTTTTGAAGAGGGCCACAAAGAGGCGCTCTGCTTGACATGTATGGGCAGTCTATTTCAGAGTCTGGGGAGTCTCTTGGTCAGGAACATATCCCTCCAGCATGTTTTGTTCATTGTGATGACAAGGTTTAGATCCCTGGAGCATGTGTCTCTGAGGGATTGGGGTTTCTTTAAGTGTAGCATGTCCATCAGCTCTGGGTTTGACATGGCCTTGTATGTTAATCAGAGATCGCCTCTGAGTAGACGATATGCCACAGAGTATAGGTGGAGTTTTTTTAGACGATCAGCATAGGGCATCTGCTTTAGGTAGGCCTGTGATTCTTTTAGTGAGGTATTTCTGCTGCCTTTCCAGTTGTTGCAGATGTCTTTAGAGGTACATACCAAACAGGGCATTGTATTCTATAATGGGTCTAATGAGGGATGAGTACAGTGGGACAATGACCTCCTTTTTTCTGTATGAAAAGCCCTTAGTGATGAGGTGTGCCAGATAGAAGGATTTCCTGACTGTTGCGGTGATGTGGTTATCGAAGGTGAGACAACTGTCCACCTGTGTCCCTAGGTCTCTTATCACACTTTCGGTGTTTAGTGTACTGCCACCTATGCGGTAATTCACAGGTACATGTTTTTTTCCAAAAGGGGGATAACCATAAATTTCTTGGCATTGAGCTTGAGCCAATAGCTCTGGCACCAAGCATCTGTTTTTGTAAGGCCCTTTTGTAGAATATCCACATCATTTGGGGATTCAATAATGACTCCCAGTTTGCAGTCATCTGCAAACTTTGTTAGCCAGAATCCCTTAGTCTTGGCCTGTACTTCAGAGAAGTAGAAGCCAAACAACAGCGGTCCCAGGACTGAACTCTGAGGTACCCCACTTGTCACTTGTCCGGAGCTGGATTTGGAGTCAGCTACTTTTACAGTGTGGGTTCTGTCAGTAAGCCAGTTGGCAACCCATTGAGGGATGTAGGGATTAATGCCCAGCTTAGTAAGTTTATCTATGATTCCAGAGTGGGGGATGGTGTTGAAGGCCTTGGTGAGGTCCAGGATAGGCTGTGTGGACCACCTTACCCTTGTCCATGGCTTTGGAGACTAATTCGAAGAAGTCAATCAGGTTCAGGAGACAGGATCGGCCCTTCACAAACCCAAACTGCATGGGGACCAGTGTTTAAAGGTTGCCAATGTCTTTGTTTATAAGTTCCATGATAATACATTCCATGGCCTTGCAGATCAGACTTGCCAGACTGATGGGGGTGGTAGTTTCTAGGATCCAAGGTGGATCCCCTCTTGTGGATTGGGATAACTGTAGCTGTTCACCACTCAGTGGGCATGAAGCCTGAGGTGAGGATATGATTAAACAAGACACTTAGGTGAGGTGCCAGTTCATTTTGTAGTTCATGTAATACACAGCCTGGGATGTCGTCTGGTCCCATGGATGCTGTATTCATAGCTTTGGAGAGTGTGTTTTTTACCTGTGTGGTCGTTAATTTACCGGAATTTGGCAATCTTTCGGTATTGAGATGGGCCCTTTAGGGGGTTAGAGAGGGGCAAAGTTTGTACTGAATCGATCTGCCAGGATATTGGCAATATCCTTGGGATCAGTATATTTAATGCCATTCTGTTGTAGCTCATAGCAGATCTGAGCATTGCCATTTAGATTCTTGACATAGCTATAGAATGCCTTGTGGTTGTCTTTGGAATCTTTGTCAATTTTATTTTCATAACTAGCTTTGGAAGATTTTATGAGGGATCTCAGCTTCTTACTGAGGCTGGTAAGGGAGTTTTTTGCATCCTGGGATTTTCCTCTTTTCTGCTACAGTTTCTTCCTTTTGTTGTAAAGTTTGTTTATGACAAGGGACCACCAGATTGGCTTCCTTTTTTTGGAGGAGAGCATCTTGGTACTATTGGGGATGGCACGATTCATGCACGAGTGGATCTGCTCGTACAGTGCCTTAGTGTAGGATTCAGCAGTCGAACGTTCAGTTCCCATCTTCATGGGTGTCATGAAGTTTGTCACTTTTGACATGAGTAGCATGAAGTTGGCTTTGGAGAAGTTTTTTACAGAGGTTTCCTTACTGGGGGGTGGGATGTGGATGTCAAGGGTGATTAGCTTATGGTCAGACCTGACCAATGAGGGTGTGACCATAGGTGTGGAGCATCAATTTCCCATGTTGATAATGACCAGGTCTAGGATATTGGAGCCCCTGGTGGGACTAAGGATTAGTTGATCCAGGGTGTTGGAATTTATGAATTCCAAGAACCGTTGGGCAAATGTGTTGGTACACAAGTAGTTTTCCCAGTTAATGGCAGGGTAGTTAAAATCACCCAGTATTTGGGTGTTTGTTTGTATCTTAATATTTTTCAGTATGTTTAGAAAGGTGTAGTGAGAATCTTGGGGCATGGTCGGGGAATCTATAGCAAGCTACAATTTGGATTGCAGTCTTACTTAGTGTTGGTTGCACCTGAAGAATTTCAGATGCATTGGGTTGGGCAACTAGCCTGGTGTTGTGAATATCCTTGGTGAATATGGACACTCCTCCACCTTGACTGAGTGTTGTGTGTGCTTCCAAAGGAATGGTTTATGGCCCATTCACACACACTTCACTCCCCATTGCCCTACTTTAGCTAACCTGCTCAAGTCAGTCACCTTGAAATGCCCCTTTGGAAAAGAATCATTCCTATAAGCTCTGTAGTGTGTGCAACAGATTTGTGATGCTGTAGTGTGATGTACTAGTTAGGAGGGAGTACTAATCCCAGACATGGCAAATGTGAAACTCTGTGTGTTTGTATGTTTCTGTAGGGATCAATGCTTTTGAGGCCATTCACAGTCACTACAACTCCCATTGCCCTACTTTAGCAAGGCTGCTGATGTCATTCATCTTGAAATATACCTTTGGAGAAAGGCTAGCCCTGTAAGCTTGGTGGCATGTGTGATAACAGAGTAATGCTATAGTGCAATGTACTAGTTAGGTAGGAGTGTGTGTGTGTGTGTGTGTGTGTGTGTGTGTGTGTGTGTGTGTGTGTGTGTGTGTGTGTGTGTGTGTGTGTGTGTTTGTGGAGATTAATGATTTTGAAGCCATTCACACTCACTACACCTCCCATTGGCCTACTGTAGCTTGCCTTCTGATGTCAGTCACCTTGAAATACCCTTTAGTCATATATCAGCCTGATGAGCTCTGTGGTGCATGTGATACCTGCATAATACTGGAATGTAGAAAACTAGTTAGTTAGGAGTTCTAATCCTGACACTGCCAACTGTGATAATGTGTGTGAGTCCCTGAGACAGTGTGGTTGTATCTTCCTTGACACCTCCTTTTGTGGACAGCCACATGTACTACACTTCCTTATCCTTCATTTATCACTGTTGCTAATGTCACTCACCTTCAAAGATACCTTTGGACAACTCTCCAACATGTAAGCTCTGTAGCATGTGCAATAACTGCATAACAATGTAATATCGATACATAGTCAGGTAGGGGTTTGAAACCCAGTACTGGTAAGTGGGTGTTTGTATGTGTTATCAGTGTCCTGTTGGGTTGATTGTGTAATGACAGGGTCCATTGTAGTGTGGGTTGTGCCACATCATTATATTGAGGAGCTACATGTCTCATTGTCAACATTACAAGGCCAACATTTTCCAAACATTGTAGAGATTTTAGTCGACAATGTTCAGCCATAAATGTGTACAGCCATGTGCAATTACCACGTGACAGTATGGATTAGTACACAATATAGGCAACCGTCATAGTGCCCAGATACCACTCTCCACCCATGGATCATACACAAACATGCTTAGCTCTTACTCTCCTACTCCCTTCCTTTCTTACCTTGTTTCTGTCTGTCTCTCTCACTCCCTCTCTGGTGGATGTGGAAAAGGGCACCTGCTTTGCTTACGCAGCAGCTTGTGTTTTGTAAGTGATGCTCATGATCAGCTGATGGCCTTTGCACGAATTGCAGTCCCCCACTAGCTGATTACATGTGGAACAGCTGTGGTATCATTCCTATAGCCAATTGCATAGAAACACAGTCCTATAACTAAGCACTTCATGTGGGTGTTGGCCCTTTTCATTCTCTGTGAGCAGGATGTCATGTGGGTGTTTGACAAACAGCATCACAGAGGGTAGTTGGATATACCTCTTACAACATACACTGTAGAGACAGGCCAAGAAACAAGAGGGGGGTGTTCCAGACATGAGGACAGAATGTAAGTGTTGCTCTTCTACATTTGAATAATGTTGGTTTAACAGGGTTTGTGTGGATATGGCTGTTCTACAAGATTTAATATCTGTCAAGACAGTGTTATGTTGTTGGGGAAACTCTCACCTATAGGGCTATCTGCAGACTGGCCAATGTCTTACATGTGTTGTGTTACTCACACATTTCCTATCTTCAGAAATGCAGTAGCATACTCTGAGGATTGCAGTCAGTACATGGTGACAGCCATATGAGTTACTGACTTCATATCCCTCAGTAGACATATGTCACAACAAACCCTGTTAAACCAGTAAATGTATGGGTTTATCACAGTAACATGTTAATATTGGCCCTGTGTTAGTGCCTCCAACCACAACTCTGTCAACCTTTGTACATATGTCATGCAGTAAGAGGTGCATATGTTCAGTACACCATTATTTATTAACATCATCGTTATCTCTCCAATACTTTAACACTTTCTTACCTGCTTAATCTCCCTGTAAGTTTCTCTGTTCTGCCTTATTTACATCGTACTACTTTCCTTCTCTACGATAGCTTACCTGACCCTGGGAGTGATCCCAAACACACTGGCTGATTGTTTTTCCTTTTTCAGCTTCTGGCTCTCCTTCTCCTTTGCTCTACCCGCTCCGTTAGCCCTGCAGGCTCACTCCGCTCCCTTACCCTACCTCCAATTCCCACCCACCCCAGAGGTCCTAAACTTATAGCTCAATAGCCACACCCCCTACTCCATCAACCCATAGCCATACCCCTTTAATTAAGGAATTTTACTACTCCGCCCACTCACTGATACTCTTATCTGTTCTTCCTCTAAATAACTCCCTCCTTTAAATCAACTACTCACCTTCACTCCCCTTCTTATACCTATTTATTTACTGTCTCTTTATGTAAACTTTCTCCCACTATGTATAACCCACACATCTCTAAAAAAAACATTCTTCTGTCCTCCTTCCTTCTCCTAAACACTCTTCTCCTTGCTTACTCCCTTACCTTCTATGAAAACACAAACTTATTTGAATCTCAACTAGCACTAAAACAAACTACTTTATACTCTCTCCATATCTCTCAACCACACATCAATATAACTTCATTAGCTTCCTACCTCATGCCGCATTACCACAAAGGAACTCATATCAATTATTTTCTAAACAAGAAAGCTTTTTCAATCTCTTCCATACTTTCCAAATACCTACATAGCTGCCAGAAACTATTATTCCTACATGGCGACATTCATCCCAATCCTGGCCCAGTGAATCACCAACCTACCTTCCCCATAGTAAATCAAACTAATTCCACAATTCATAGCCCCAATCAGAACTCTCTCCAAATAGCCCACCTAAATATTCGCAGCCTAAATAATAAGACAACACAAATGCATGCCCTCCTTGACCTATATTCCTTCGATATCCTGAAACTTGGCTAAAAACAGATACCAAGGATAATGATATACTACCTCCAGGATATAACATCTTTAGACTTGACCGGCACACCAAAAAGGGTGGAGGTGTTGCTATACTATACAAAACTGAACTACTGGTTACCCTACTAGATACAAAACCACCCTTACAAAACAATAGTGAAATCATTTAACATTAACAAATCCATTTATATCATTTGCTGTTATATTACCCCAGGTAACAATATTAATACCCTTGAAAACCTACTGCACTGGCTCTCAACCTCCTTCCCTCAGGAAACTATACTTCTAGGTGACTTTAATATTGATTGGAATTCCTGCATCTCCCAAAAACCCACTTCTCACATAAACCTCTATGGCTTTAATCAAACCATTACTGTCCCCACTTGAATTAACAAAACCAGCTCCAAACAAAGCATCCTTGACTGGATTCTAGTCAATAACAGCTCTATGATTTATACTACAGGCACACTACCTGATAATATCAGTGACCATTTAATCACTTTTATCACCAAAAACAAACCCCCCATCTCCAATAATACTCAAGTTAGAACTACCAGGAACAAAAGCAATTTCAACCAAACTAACTTCCTATTAGAACTCAAAGCATGTAATTGGTCTCCACTAAAATACTTGCCTCTAGACGATGCAGTCTCATACTTTAACAATAAATTCCTTCAAATACTCAACCTCCATGTCCCTACTAGATTAATTAAAACCAAAGCAAAGCCTGCTCCTTGGCTAACAAAAGAAACCAAACAAAAAATGTTGCATAGAAATAAAACCTGGATTTGGCCCAGTACTAAAAACCCAGCTGACCACCAAACCTTTAAACAACTTAGGAATGCAACAAAGAAACTTATATTCCTTGATAAAAGAAATTATTATTGTAAATTCCAACATACCCAACGCCAAAATCCTCAAAAATTCTGGACAAGTATCAATCAATTACTACATCCAGGCAACTCTAAAACACCCACTCCTTCTAACCTCACTCATAGCACACCTAACCAAATCGCTGAAACTTTCAACAAATTTTTCTCAGATACTGTCACCTCTCTTGCTTCAAATTAATCTCCACAGTTCATTCCAACACCTTATAGCCTCAACAAAATCCCCCTCTTTCATACTGCAACCAGTTTCAACTGATCTCATCTTTACTCTTCTTACAAAACTCAAACCTTGTACCCCCTCAGCTGATCTCCTCCCAGCTGAATACCTTCAAATTGCGGCCAAAGCAATTGCCCTTCCAGTCTCCATCTTAGTTAATCAAACCATAACTGAAGGCTTTATTCCAACCCTCTGGAAAGTCTCTCGTATCATTCCTCTTCACAAGGGTGGTAATTCTATCGAGCTTGCTAACTTTCGACCCATAGCCTTACTTTCTCCATTAGCTAAAATCTTGGAAAGATGCATACATAGTCAACTACTTGACCATCTTCTCAAAAACAACCTATTAGCAGACTGCCAACATGGTTTTAGACCCTATCACAGCACTACTACAGCACTCTTGTCATTCACAGACCATATTAATAAACATCGGAACAACAACCTGCTGTCCTCAGCACTATTCTTAGACTTCTCTAAGGCCTTTGATATGGTCAACCATTCCCTCTTACTAAACATCCTCAAATCATTTGCCTTGAACAGTCAAGCTATCCAGTGGTTTAAATCCTACCTAGATAACAGACAACAAGCAGTCCTTTGGGATAATCAAATATCATCTCTTCTTCCCATCACAATTGGAGTGCCACAAGGCTCAATACTGGGACCTCTCCTCTTTTCTATTTTTATTAACAAACTAAATATGTCCCTTCCTCAATCCATATGTATACAATATGCTGATGACTCAACTCTGATATGTTCAGCATCCTCCCCAATAACACTCCAGACCACTACACAACAAGTCTTCACAGTAGCTGAAAACTGGTTCTATCAGCATGGCCTCTTACTAAATCCCAAAAAGACTAAATTATTACTTTTTACCCCATCACAGAAATCTTTAACCTTTACTTTCGATATAATTTATTTTTATTTATTTTTATTTATTTTATTTTACATTTGTTAACCGGGAGAGTCCGACTGGATACATGTCCATTTTCAGCGGAGGCCCGGGGAGAAAAGCTCCAGGTACATAACAGACATATGAACATTGTTAATGCAAAAAAGGAAGATAGTTGAGTTCTAAATACAATATAAAGATACATCACATCCTGGGAAAAAAATAACAGCAGCATATAAAAAAAAACATAGGTCAGTTACAAAGGCGAGGCGCCTTGTTAAAAAGCAGTTAAGGATAGTGAGGTAAGAGAAGGGTAAATGATAGTGGTTAATCAGGTTTGGAACAGGAACATTGCCAGAGAGTATTGAGATGGGGTTTGAGCTTTTTTTGAATTGTAGGAGTGAAGGTTCTGAGGTGAGCATGGTCGGTAGGGAGTTCCACATTTTACCTACAAAGTTTGAGAATAGAGAATCCCCAGCAGAATTATTGGCTTTGGTAGTTTGAGCTAAGATCTTATTGGAGGAGCGTAAAGATTGCAGGTTAATATAGGGGTGAATGATGTTTTTCAGAGCTGGTGTTTTCTCTGGGTGATACAGTATCTGGTGAGCCATTTTGAGTTGGTTGAAATGGAGTTGGCTGGAAAACTCTAACCACCCTAGTTGCTTCAAGTTAGTGCAGTGGTGCGTTCTAAAGGTGGAATTTGTGGCAAATCTAGCTATGTGATTGTAACAAGAAGCAAGTTTTTTAAGGGTTGTCTTGTTTAGGTTTGTAAAAAGGGGGGAGGCATAGAAAAGAGTTGATAGTAGGTGTGTGCTGGCAGTTGTAATTTTAGCGTGAGGAGTGAGAAAGTGTTTTACTTTATAGAGAGAGCCAAGTTTTTATTGACGGTTTTGATGGTTAGATTGAAATGGGTGTCAAATTTAAGGGAGTTATCAATGGTAACACCTAATAGCTTTGTGTGAGCTTCTGGTGATATAGTGATTCCATTGGAGGATGTAATAGAGAAGGTGGGGGGAAAAGTCTTGTTAGTGGGTGAGAAAGTAAGTAGTTTTGTTTTGTTGGGGTTGAGAACTAGTTGACTACTTGAGAACCATTTTTCTATTAGGTTGAAGGTGTCTTGGGTTGAAGCAGTGAGGTCTGCCAGGTTGGAGGCAGTACTGATGATAGTCGAATCATCTGCATATTGAATGCATGTGGCATGGGGGGTGATTGTGGGCAGGTCATTAACAAAGATGGTGAAGAGAAGAGGGCCAAGAATAGATCCTTGGGGAACTCCAAGTGTAACAGGTAGGCATGTGGATAATTTGTCCTGCCATAGAACAACCTGTTGCCTATTGGACAGGTAGGATTGGAACCATTTCAGCGTGGAATTGCTGAGTGATAGCTTTTTAATGTATGGAGGAGTTGAATGTGGTTCACCATATCAAAGGTCTTGGAGAGGTTTAAGAAAAGAGCAGATGATAGTTTATTATTGTTTCTGAAGTTATTGATGGTATTAGAAAAGGATAGTAGGGCTGATGTGGTACTGTGATTTGGCCTGAAGCCATGTTGGGAGTTAGCTAGAATTTTATTTTTGGTGAGGTGTTCCATCAGTTGTTTGTGGACACACTTTTCCATAATTTTGGCCAGGGGTGAGAGTATAGCTATAGGTCTGTGGTTGGTTAGCTCTAGTGAGCTACCACCTTTATGGAGAGGAATAATGTGGGTCATTTTCCAAATGGAGGGGATGAAGGCTTCTGACAAGGTACGGTTTATGATTATGGAGACGGGATAGGAAATGGCCTCAGCTGCTTTTTGCAGAAACTCAGTTGGGAGAAGGTCAGCTGCTAGCTTAGTGGGTTTTAGTTTTTTTAAGAAGAGATGTTATAGAAGATATGGGTACTGGATCGAAGGTAAATCGATGATCTGATGTAGTTGTAGTATTCTGCTGGCATGGGTAGTGGAGTGTGCTGGTTGTTTGTTTGAATTGTGTGGCCAGGGATTGTATAGTTTCTGTGAAGAAACTATTGAATGTGTTAGCAATGTTTACAGGGCACTGTTGTTTGCAAGTTGTTGGAGTGGGGGTGGGTGCCTGGCCTGGGTGCAGGAGCTTGTTTAAGCCTGCCCAGAATATTTGTGGATTATTAAGGTGTTTGTGTTGGAGGTGGAGGAAGAAGTTTTTTTTATCATTTAAGATCATTCTTTTAGTTTCATTTCTAAGTTGCCGGAAGGTTTGGTGGGAGTGTGGGTCTTTAGAGGTATGCCATGTGACCCACATCTTTTTTCTAGATAGGATTTTGGATTTTGTTTCCTTAGAGAGCCAAGGTGCGGTTTTGGTTTTAGTTCTAATGGACCGTATTGGAGCATGGGAATCTAGAATCTTGAGGAAGGTGGTGTTGAAGTGGATAACTGCCACTTCAAGAGGAAGAGACTTGAGTATTGTCCAGTTGTGGGCTTTAAGTTCAGTTTGAAAAATGGAGGCGTTGAATTTATTATTGTTCCTGATTTTTTTTATGGTTGTAAGAAGGGGGGTGATTTTCTTGAATTTGATAACATAGGTGAGTAAGTGATCACTCATGTCCTCTGGGTGAGTACCTGCTGAGTACTGGTCAGGATCTTTATTAGTAAGGATCCAGTCCAGGATGCTGTCTTTGTTTTGGGGTTTACCTAGTTTGGTAGAAGTGGATATGAGCTGAGAAGAGCCATGTAGATTTATGCTGCTAGATGGGGAGCTAGATAAGAAGGAATTCCAATCGATGTTGAAGTCACCTAACACTATGGATTCCTGGGGGTGAGTTTGAGTTAACCAGTGGAGAAAGTCCTCTAAGGTTTTGTTATTATTGTTGCCTGGGGGGATGTAAATACATGCTATATTTATGCTTTTATGTTTGTTTGGTTGAAGTTTTACAAGTAGAATTTCGGCATTGTTTGTTAGGAGAGGTTTTAGCTGCTTCTTGAAAGTGGGTAGAGAAATAATAGTGACTTACCATATGTGACTGTGTTCAGATTGGTTGTGGGTATGCACTTTCACACAGGTTTCTCTTACTCCATGCTGTTAAATGCATGTAGAGCCTGCCAAATAATGTCAAACAATGGCACAATAATATCCCCTGACTCAACTACCAAACTTTTAGGTGTCACAATAGACCATAATCTCAACTTCGATGCCCATATTAACTTAACCATCAAGTCAGTCAATAGAAAACTTGGAGCTCTCTATAGGCTCAAACCCTTCCTAACTACCTTAGCCAGAAGTACTTTAGCTCAAACACACTTACTCTCTACCCTTCTTTATGCCTCACTGATTTTCACAAACTTATCAAAAGCCAATTTCAATAAATTAGCAGTATCCTATAATAATATTACAAGATTTGCCACAGGAGCCCCTTTTAGAACCCATCATTGCTGTAATCTGAAACAACTAGGCTGGCTGGAACTACAAAATCAAATACTACAGCAACTTACCATCACCCACAAAATCTTCTGTCAACCTTCTAACACCACAATACTTAGTACCCTTATTACTCCTTATAAAAATCTGTCATCCTTGCGCTCCGCTACAAAGCTACTAGCAGCACCCTATAAATCCAACAACAAAGCTGGAGACTGTTTGTTCACCAACTGTATTGCAACTATCTGGAACAAGCTCCCTCATGAACTCACCACTATTATTTCTCTACCCACTTTCAAGAAGCAGCTAAAAACTCTGCTTAAGTCTCAATGGCTCTGTCCTTGTACTAACTCTGACTAAACTATTACTCCCTCTACCCTTTTCACCCCCTCAAACCTTTTCTAGGTTAGTATAGTATTAGTGTTTGAACCTTCTAAAATCAGCTAAATCATGTGCTTAATTCTTATTAGCTCTGTCCTTTACAAACCTTGACTAAAACTTTCTATTCTCTATTTTCTCACCCTTATATTCTCCCAAAAAAAAAATATATATATTTTTGGCTTGCTGATTCTCAGTATTGTAAAGTATTTTTGCCAGTAATACTTATGAACCATTTTTTTTCTTTGCATAATATTTCTTATTTGAATGCATAACATACTTGATTTTACTAACCTATTTTTATTGTGGAGCTTTTCTCCCTGGGCCTCTACTGAAAATGGACATGTATCCAGCTAGACTAGCCCGGTCAACAAATGTAAAATAAAAATAAAAAAAAAATAAAAATCATACCTGATAACAAGCCAGTGAGATATCAGACTGCTAGACATGTTATGCATAGTAGGCCTTATACTTGAGGGCAAAATATGGACATTCTGTTGTAGTGTGTACAGTAGTGAGGTTTGTGTACTCATGGTGATTGTTGACAGAGTGTGTAATGTGAATATGTACCTTGGCCTGTATACAGACTGTGGTAAATGTCATTGTTCTTGTTCCTGTTCTGTCTGATGTTGCATGCTGCTGCAGTGTATGTTACCCTATTGGTGTACATATTTGTAGGGCCAGACCGACACATATCCCATACCACAGTCGGGCATAGGAATATACTGTGTATTGGCCCAGTATATGTAGGGTTGGTGTGTGAGTGGCACATATGAGGAAGGTGTTGTTCACACAGTCCATATACTGTAATATTAAATACGCTTACCATATGTGACTGTGTTCAGATTGGTTGTGGGTATGCACTTTCACACGGGTTTCTCTTACTCCATGCTGTTAAATGCTTGTAGAGCCTGCCAAATTTGCAGGTACATGTGTATTCCCCCATAGGAAATGTAGGCCAGTGTTGTGGCAGTCTGCCCCCTAGTTTGCACAGTGCTTTGTGACATGGCTAGCAGCTCAGTGTATTTACCCAGTGCGATATTATGTCCAGATATTTGTCACATGTACAGTTGCCAGGCCACCATAACTGTTGTGTATTTCTGACAAAGCAGCAGGATGCTGTACAGATGTATGTCACTCACTAGTGGGTAGTATGTGGGCTTGTGACCACTGCTCCTCCAGTTATGTGTTAGGACAGACAGGAGTGTGTGAATGCATAAACTGTGTGAGCTTTTCTATTCCAGTATTTTCGTGATATCCCCATTTACATGGCTGTAAACATCCACTTTGTCAGGCTTGGTCCACACATCTTGCACTAAGGGGTGCTGTGTATACCTCTGGACTGACCAGAGTGTGTCAGACTATCCACATTTATTGGTCATATCTCTGCTGTATTCCACAGGATCATTACTGTGATTTGTGTGGCACTGTACTATGATGATCTTATGATGTCTGTCAGTAACTGATGGAGTACATGTCAATATCAGATGTGACTTCCCACACAACATTTCTGTTAAGACAACCCCTGTTACAGTAGCACAAGTCTACATATATACCTCCAATACATACATGACATCCCCTTTCACTAAGAGGTTGTGACTACTGATGCTGAGGTATGACTCCACTACATGTTATACATATACGTGTATATGTGTATATATATATATATATATATATATATATATATATATATATATATATATATATATATATATATATATATATACATACATACACACACACACATATGCATACACACCCACACACACATATATACACACAGATATATATGTTTACATATATACAGATATATATGTATATATCTTTATATATATATATATATATATATATATATGTTATATACAGATAGCTCTATATATGTCTATATATATAATGCAATATACAGATGTATAGCAGTACATATATATAAATATATATGTGTATGTACATGTATACATATATATCTACATATGTATATATATATATATATATATATATATATATATATATATATATATATATATATATATATATCCTTGTTATGTGTAAACATGACTGCTGCATATACCTTCCCAGATGTATCACACCATATTTGTCTGATATGTGTCTATTTAGATACAACAACATACTTGATTCAACACTAATATCACTAACAAGTACTACACAATTGTAAAAGTCAAAGCAGTTGTTCACTACTATGCAGTATGTGTACTGACAGATATATTGGAAAGAAACATCAAATGCCTTCACAGCTGTAATGGCTTAGCGGTTAAGTGCTGTGGTGATAGTGTACAGGGTACTGGGTTCAGACCTGCAAGGACTGTTTATTTTGTTGCTAGGTAGAACAAGGGCTGTTGGATACAGAATGGTTAAGGCAGTTATGAGCAGCTTGATCACATTCCAGTCTAATAAAATAGCAGGGTAATGACATTTTTAATTAGTGTATTTAATTCCATGTACATGACATGCGTCTATGTGCTGTCATTACAGTAGCAAGTGAGAGTCTTCTGTCTAGGACACCTGAGTATATATGGCTTGTACAGCACTCTTTTCCATTTGAATGTGTTACATACATGGGTAGTATCCCAGGTTATATGCAGTCACATTGGCATGTAGTGTATCATTACGTTACTACTGTTGACAGTGCTTTCCCAAGTAAGAGTAAATTGCAGATTGCAGCACTGGAACCAAACACCCCTGCATGCAAAGATGGAGTCCTCACGGTCGTGTTCCTGGTGTGTGAGCTGTGTGTCATTAAATATTTCCTATTGGATATTGATCTGGCATGTGGATATTAACTGTAGACTACTGTGTGTATAGGACATGTCATTGAGGGCTGCTGTCATGTAGTAATGGCATACCTGTCAGTGTCAGACACCTATCTGTCAACACAGTCATTCTAATTCATAACCAGTTGGCTAGCTGATGTCTGTCTGCCCTCTGTACAGATGTGCAGATGTCAGGTATCCATCTTGGCTGCTTACAGGCAATCTATGCTTGAGTGACACTGACTTGTCTTCCCAGCTGTGTTATGAATGCCACAGCAAGGAATCCACACTCTGTATGCCCACATGCCATAGATACCTCAACTACACTACCACACTCAACAGAACATGCTTGGGTACAGGTCTCCAAGACAGACACTGACCATGTTATGTAATAAATGTTGCATACATGTCAACTGGAGCACCTCACTGGCCCTCTGCAAGAGACAACCAGATGATTGAATGTTGCATTTAACTCTCACCCTGAAGATCACTCCCATGGCATCAGTTGATAGATCTCCTGCTGACAAATGGCAGGTGGCATGATACCACTGTACACACATTCCCTACTCTTCCCATCTCTCCATGGACAATATCCTGGTACATACCTATGGACCCCAGTACTGACAAATGTGTCAGTGTGCATTACTGAGAATAACGTTGTCTGTGTATTTGTAGAGCTGTAGTTGATAATACCCTGAGGCCCTTCACACTGACTGCACCCCCCCCATTGCATAGTTAGATATGGCTGCTTATGTAATGAACATTACACATACCTTGTTACACTCTTCACCCTATGGGCTACTTGGAGCTTCCAGTATCAGCACAACACTGTTGTACAAATGAGTAGATAGGCATGGGTTACCCTCTGAGTTCTGTCAAGTGTGTGTATGCCTGGAAGTGTGTATATTTGTAGGATACAGTATTCTGAGGCCATATTCTTCTAATACAGTACACCTTGCCACACAGTATAAGAGATAGTGATGTTGCTGACCATAGGGGAGCCATGACAATGCATTACCCTACTATCACTGTGGAATGTGCAATAGATGCATATCCTTGTAGTAGCCCTCTTGCGATAGACAAGGGGTTGTAGATAGACAAGGGGTTGTATTGCAGTCCTGGTCAGTGTGTGATGGTGGGTATGTCAGAGTATTATCATGGGTTTCAGTGAGTATAATATCCAATGTGTGGTGTGGGTGCTGGGTATACTATCTTTACACCATTGTACCCCCAGTACATGTCCCAAGGTTCACTGTATGGGGACCACTGTCACCATCAACCATACAAGTAACTGAATACACTATCCAGCCCAGTGATGCATGTGCTGTGTGCAACTTATCTGTAACAGAATGGACACACTGACAAGGTAGTTAGCACTGATAAGCCCAGGTCTCTCAAATGTGTATATGAGTGTTGTGTTTGTCAATGTGTATATGACAGTATGAAACACTATGTATTGTTCATAAACAGCCAGTACATCCCCCATTACCATACTGTACAGGGCCTGGTGATGTTCTTCACTTAACATGCAATCTGGAACACACCTCATCCTAAAAGCTGTGTGGTGTGTGCAGTTAAGACCACACACATTAGTAGCACTACATACCAAGGTAGGGGTTCTAGTCCCAGTGTTGCCAAGTAACAGTGTGTGTATATGTGAAGGGGTCTACTTCAGTTTGCAGAATATACATGTCCCAGGAGGTCATCTGTTTGAGAACTGACTGGCAAATGCTAACATTTCACAGGTATCATCCTGTGGAAATTCATTCCATCACAACTAGCAGTAGATGTGTAAATGCCCTCTTCCCCACTGTATAGTGGTACAGTGATGCTGGGGTTAGTATATATAGCTGGGTGTGAATCTTGTGGACACAGCCACCATCACTGCAGTTATTGAGTGTGTCCCCCCACTTAGTTGGCTGTAATACTGTACAGTTCATGTTAACAGGTTAAGTAGTTGTCAATCACACTATCTGCAGTTCTACACCACCCCACACCCTCCAAAGGGAAGGGCTGTGCCACCCACACCAGCACGCATATGGTTACCAAGTTGAGGATTGCACTACATTGGGGAAGGGACATGTACCCTGCCAGTACCATTGTCAATGACATTAAACTAGCAGACTATTTCCCAATGTGTTGTTGTGACTATTCTGTCTTGGTAGAATTACATAGGCTAAAATGGGCTCCTTGCAAAAGTACATACATCCATGTGTACAGTATTATCTTTGTATTACATCAACACCAAAGCCTCTGTCTGTGTGTGTTATACACAAACATGTGGTGTGTACCACCCATTACACTTACCATTGTCCACTGTAGAAGAGGTGCTGGAATCAGCCACCATGCACTGACCTGTATACACCCCTCAGACCTATCAGGCATGTGGCATATGCAGTAACTCTTATACAGACTTGTGACATGTATTCAGCTGTACCCAGGATATGGCACAGTCAAGGTGTCACCACAGTGCCATACCCCTTGTAGGAAACAACAGGAGACCAACATCCTGCTGACACATGGACACCTACAACACAAACGGAATACATTATGGAGACCACAATCACTCAGTGTTAATAATAGCTATAATGCATCATGGCTGGATAACTACACATCCTGACATGTAAACATTAAACTTTAGTGCTGAAAACATGTTACACAGCATTACATTGGTACACCGTAGTACAGTCACCCTGTGCATCATAACCATATTAGCCTGTCCTTGCATCGATGTTATGGATGACAGGAATGTGGCACAGGTATCATCATATGCACAGGGTGTGTTGTTGGTTTACAAGAGACCTAAGCTGAGCCATTCATTTGACATTATGTGTGTGTGGTGGGGGGCTTTATTATTAATTGGGCTTTTGCAATGTGTGTGTAGGTATGAGGTTACCCTAACTGTGTTGGTGATGTGTGTGTGTATGTGTATGCATGCACACAGTTCTGCCATGTGGCTGTCCTATACAGGAGTTTGTTGGACAGCTGGAGACCATACCTTGCAGGGTGTGCAGTTCACCATCTCGGGCCACAGACATGAGAACTGCACCTGCCAGGGGTTCCATGGGTACCACCAGTTACAAGCCATGATATGGTACTCTCCCCTGATGATGACATATGTCCGCTGGATCCATGTCCCTCTTGGAACCTGCCAGGGCCATGTGCATGTGGCCTGCTGTGTTGTGGTGTGGTCAGCACCCCTCCCTGCAGTGCTGGGGCTGGTACTGCCACTACGGGTTCGGCACTGACTTCTTGCACATCCACGTCAACCTCCAGCTGTTGATGTTGCTGGCCTACATCCATGTGGGCATTGGACTACTCCCACTATATGCTCAAGCACAGTCATGCCATGGTCGAGGATTCCCACTATCTCACCCAACCATCTATCCAAGACCTCTGCAAAATAACGGTGGGCACCTGCAAAATCACAGATGTTGTCAATAGCAGCGGAATGATTAGCTCTCTGCAGCCTCAGAACCTGTCTGTTATACCATTCCATACATGCCTGCACCTCCATGACAACCTGAAACATGCATCTGGTGACACCAGATGTGGCACTTCTGCCAGGTGCATGATGACCAGCAGCCCTCCTACGAGCACCCCTGTACATCTGCCTGTGTGGTAACTCACCTAGCAGCTGGCTATGGCTGCTGTGTCCAGACACACATGCCATAGACACCACACTGTCCTGTCCCATGCCACCACCCGCCACGTGTCCCTCATCTATGGCCACTGTGATGGGGTATGTGTAGTGTACAGGGATGGGGTAGATAACATTGGGATGTCAAAACAATGGCACAGCTTCAGCCCCTGACATCCCTGCCTGTGCCTCAACACACCTATCATCATTGTCAATGTCTGTATGGACACTAACATCAGTTTGCCTGCAGGAGGGACCCTGACCCACCTCACCACCTGTGAGGGGAAAACAAGAAATGCTCTTTAAGACCTGTACTTCATTGCTTAACTGTACAGACACACACACACACACACACACACACACACACACACACACACACACACACACTTCACACTTACTTACTTAATAGGTGAGGTTGCACAAAGATATTACACATAGACCTATCAGTACCCATCTGTCAACATGCATGACATATGGCACTCAACAGCATGCATTGCAGTCAATCTTTGTTACCAACATTATACATCTCTGTGATGCATGTGTTTTGTTAGTAGGTGATGCCTCTTCCCCTGGAACACACTGCACCCATGTACACAGTATTCCTGTGCACCTGTTCAGCACCCTGGCATGTACTGTGCACCATACCTCACAGGTGTACACGCCATTGCTGAATGTGTATATTTGTGTCAGTTATGTTTACTGTGCTACTCACAGCCCCTATGTGTTTGTCCAGCACATACCTGGGATGATATGTGGACAGATGTCATTAGTGAATGCCTGATGTCTGTTTTGCAGATCTCATTAGCGGTGCATGTATGGCCAATAAAATACAATTACACTGACAACATTCAAACCTCACTGTGGCTATGAGGAGTGTACACACCCTTATTGACATGGCACCCTCTTCCCTGATATGCCGTGGGGCCACAATACTGCATATGTTAACATTACATTAATCTGATATGTGACATATGACCTGTGCAATCAAATGCAATATCAAACAATTGTGTTAATTGTGCAGATGCTGATTGAGATGCATACAATTTGTGGGTGCATAAGTGTGCACACCTTTAACATGATGGTTTGTTGCACCAACTGTTAGGTGTACTACAGCAGTCACTATTCCTGGAAGGGGTATACTAGCATGGGCCATCTGCATTTGGCAGTATTTGGTCACTCTGCCCTACAAATGTCCCCAACTCTGCAAGATTGCAAGGTCAACTCATGTGCGCAGCCCTTGGAGGTCATACAGTGCCTTCACTATTTCTGTAGAGTCAGGGTTATGTCTGCCACAATTCATGACCTTGACTGTGTGCAGATACAGCCATTCTTAGTGAGCTTTGGATGTCTCCTTCAGTTCACTGTTGTGTTTCAGGATGACACCCCTCCCCATCCTTAGCCTTTTTGCAGATGCCTGACAACTATGGGCTACATATGAGTGTCATTTTGCAGTGTCCCAAATGCAGAACACCATGTGTACCGGCTTAGTCCCTGCTAATGAATGGCAAACATACAGGTGTACACTGGCACCAACAAGTAACAGATGGGTATGGTTGGCCTGAGGTGGGGTGAGGTGTTCCTTGTGCAGCACATGTATCTTAATTGATACTGTCTTTAAGTTTCCAACTTGGTCTTGGTAAACCATTACACATTGCAACACATGCCTTTGGTGGACTTCTGATGTTATGCATATGCTGCCTGTAGAGGGCCCTGGCTAATGTTTCCTGTGGAACAACTGTCCCATCTGATTACCCTAACCTATGGGCCACACGTAAGTAGAGTCCAGGTGATTGTCGACACAGGTACTGCACAGCCAGTACTTGCTAGACATTCCTGCAACTCCCTCAGTGTTGCGGCATGTTACTAGGTAGCCTGCATGACCAGTTTGCAACATGTGTCATATGTCTTGAATGGCCATCTGTTTATTGTCTGCATTAATGTTGTTCCATACATCCTTGTCACATACATGACTGTCTACACTGTTTGCCATGGTATATGCAATGGTGAGGTTAGGCTACATGTCCCACTCCTGCATGCTACCTGTTGGGTATGGGATCCCTTCCATGGCTTGTAAGATGTGTGCAAGCCATGGCTGCCTCTGTTGCAAGTGAGTGGGCACATTTGATGGACAGCAGACCATTTCTTGGTGTGACATTGAGGACCTGTACTTGCTGGAAGGTGCATGCTCATGAAGAGTGAATGCTGTCAGTACCTCAAAAGCTGCTTCCACAATATGTTATTTGAATGCTGTCAGTACCTCAACATCTGCTTCCACATTATGTTATTTGGTGTGTATGCACACATATGCTTCCAGTGTTTGTTAAGGTATGTATTCCCCATATTTGTGTCCTAACATAGGATTCCATATTACACCTTCATTCCTCATGTTATGACCACATTACAGGTTGTAAAGGTTGGGGAATGCAATATTGTGATATGCCGTTGTGTAGATCTGTAACAGTTGCCATTGTAATAGTGGTATATGCACTGTTGTAGCACTGTATAAGGGTGATGTTTCAGACATGCTCCTACTGTAGGCCATTTGTCCGACCACTATGTTCATCACTGTCCACACATCTTGCAATGGCAGGTTGTTAGTTATATTGCAGGACTCTTACATACCCTTCAGATATGCCACCATGCTGACCACTGTGATGCAGTGCAGTTAACAGCAACAATAAGTGAACATATACAGCATGCATTATGGGTAGGTGTGTTAAATGTGTGCATGACAAATACAATGGCCATAACATGGCCGGTGTATTGGCAAACCTAAACAAACAACACCATACTCACCAGCTACACGCTGCTGCCCCAGAGGTATACCAGAGGGACTTACATAGTTATGTGAGACATGTGATGTCAGTAGTCACACCAGTGGCATTGATACAGGGTGGGAACAGCATTACAGTACATCAACAGTACAAAGCCAAAATACTACGGATTATGCACATCTGTTTATTACTACCATGCAGCAACAGACCATATATATTTTATCTCACATATGCATGATTAAGCTCTGCAGATGGATAAGCAACAGTGGTCTACTGATGTGCCCTGAGGCCTTACCTGCACTTTACTCTTCCATTGTGTGGGTAGCACCCACCTCCATAATTCTCTCTGCAGGGTCTTGTGTTTGCAGGTGGGCAGGTGCCCCGAGGCTGGCAAGGAGCTCCTCAGCATGTGTTGGGGGGGCTGGATGGCATGACCTCCCCTGTGGCTAGCTGGTCCCTCCTAACTGCATCAGCACACTGACAGGTATGGCATGTCATTAGGTTAGTGCAACGATGTCGGACCTGCTCATAACTGCGGTTATGCAAGCTGACATCATTTACCCTGTGGACAAGCTCGTTCCACAGGGTGGTTCTCTCCTGCAGATCATGGGCTGTACGGCCAAACAGGGTATGGTAGTGCTGCAGCAGGTGGTGTATAATAACCTCATTCTCCTGGGGGGGAATAGACCAGCAAGTGTTCCCTTAAAATGAAAGTTTTCAGGGGAGCTTCAAGGTACGAAACAGAGAATCAAGAACTGAATCAATTGGTCCTTAATTTTTCCAGTTTAGAACTTAATACTGTGGATTACTCGTTGCTGAATAAAGGGCTTTCTTTTATCCCTTCTCAGCCGAGTGATTTAAGTGAACTACTAACTGATTTAAGACTTTTTGGGCGTATGATAGCCCTGAAGCTAATGTTTCCTAATGACAGTAAAACTGACTATAGAACGACACAGACTTTTAAATGCAAGAGCTCCTATGTTCCTACTATGCCTAGCAATGTAGATTGTTTTATTAGACTATGTGAAAATGACTTCTATTCATATTTTCTTAAAACTGAGCATAGATGCAAGTATTTTAATTTTGAGTAAACAGCAACAGATTTCTTTAAATACTTTATCTAGGAACGATAACATTGTGATAAAACCTGCAGATAAGCGGGGTGGGATAATGCTACTAGATGCTGTTGATTATAATTCAGCTAATCTTAATATGCTAAAAGATGACTGTACTTATAGTGAGATTGATCACGAACGATTTTTGAAAGTTGTCGCTAGGATATATGATGATCTTTATGACTTATTGATGCGTAGGCAGATAACACAAGAGCTTTACAACTATTTTTTAGTTGAGACACCCCTCATACCCTGTATAAAAGGGCTTCCCAAAGTACATAAAAATATTTTTCCCTTACTGATGAGACCCATAGTAGCTGGCAACGGATGGGTGACAGAGAAAATATCTATTTATATTGAGAGTATATTGGGACCTTTAGTCAGGAAGATACCCACTATACTTAGAGATAGCTATCAACTAGTTAATGAATTGGATATGGTTGCCATTAGTAATATGGGTTCACCTGTCTTATTAGTGACGCTAGATGTTAAAAATTTGTTTACTTCTATTCCGAATGACTACGGTGTTCAAGCGATAAGGGAGACTTTATGTTCAGAAGAAGATATTTGTACTGATAAACAGATACTTGTTTGCACACTATTAGAGATGGTATTAACTAACAATCTTTTTATATTTAAGGATAAATTGTTCGTGCAGAAATGGGGTGTCGCCATGGGCACCCCATGTGTGAACTCTTATGCAAACCTAGTGGTTTATCAATGGGAGAGGAAGTTTCTGTTCGGGAATACATTTTACGGTCAGGTGATCTTCTACAGAAGGTTTGTAGATGACGTTTTACTTTTTTGGAAGGGTAGTGTTAAGGAGCTCAAAACTTTTATCTGCTACCTAGAAACAACTACTAGTTTTTTGAGATTCACCTTAAATTGTTCGTATACTCAGATGGACTTCTTGGATATTAGCATAGCTAAGAACGAAAATGGGAATTTTTCTACCAGATTGTTTAGGAAATCATGCTGGAAGAACGCACTGCTGCATTATACCAGCATGCATCCCAGATTTGTGTTTCCTAATATAGTAAAGGGACAGTTTATTAGAATTAACAGGATTTGTAAGGATCCATTGAATAAACAGACTGAATCTAATGTTATGTGAACGCTATTTAATGATAGAGGCTATAATAGTGCTATGATAGATGAATTACAGGCTTTGGTTTTTGATGGAGTGATATGTAAGAATAGGAACATGAATCTATATAATAAAAAGTGTTTTTCATGTGGTACTCAGGTTAGGTTCCTGACAAGGTATACTAGTGATAATAGCAAAATAGT